>NW_010532416.1:0-66361 GCF_000687285.1 Phaethon lepturus | reverse complement strand
ATCGCAGTAGTGATGGAAAAATATCTGTCCTCGTCTTTTTCTTTTTGGGCAAATGTCTCTTGGTGGTGAGCTTACAAATTCTAGAGGTATATGCAGAGATGAATAAAATTATGTATAACCTTTGATTACACTTAATTTTTGTGGGTTTCAAGAGTATTCATTGATGGAACAGTCCAGCAAAGGAAAACAGTGTGCTCTACAAGATACATTTGAAGGATTTCACAATGTAAAGACATTTTTGTGACAGAACACAACTTTTAGGTGCAGCACTTTGTGTCTCTTTGAGCTGTGAAGTGAGGGTGAGGAATGTTTTTTTTTTTTTTTCTTTTTTTTAGGAGAGGTTACTCTGTTCAAAAGAGAACAGAGTTGATTTTCTGTGATACAATAATTTGATCTTGTATGATTAAGGAAAGGTTTCTCTGTACTTTTTCTGCATTTCTTTGCCTTCCAATTAAATCCGTCGTTTGAAATTTACTTTTTCTTCCTGTTAACTGAAACAAGGTATAATTCTGGCTGGTGAATGTGATTCTTTTGGATAGTGAAGGTTTAATAAAGAAAATATCATGAACTGTCTGCCATTTTTTCAAATATTGCGATAGGAGGTGGTAAGGGATTTGCTGTGTCAGTGAGGGGAGCAGCATGTACTTTGAGATTATGGATAGAGTTTGGGATGTGGTTATTTGATGTGTCAGACTTGAGATTTTAGTAGCAGGGTGATAAGATTTGGGTCAGTTGGTGTCTGAAGACTTTAGGGTGAGGGGAAGACAACAGTAGAGAAGACGTGCTCAGATTTACATTTTTTGTTCTTTGATCTGTGGCAGGGCTTTGATTTTCGTGCCACTAAAAGCTAACTCTTTTAAATGAAGGATTGAAATTATAAATAATAATAAATAAGGGATTTAAATAAGGGAACAGGTGGCATATGGATACTTACAGGTTGATGTTTCTGGTGTACAGCTTTGTACCTGGTCCTCCTTTACAGCAATACTAATGTTTCAAATAAACCTGTTCAGTACATGTTGCTATTAGGCAGGTCTTTGACAGTGTCCTGTTTGATGGGAGATGGGTGAATGAGAAAGATCAAATTTGTTGTTACGCTCAAAGGTCAAAGCTCAACAAACCATATTCCATCCAAGGACACTGAAATTTCTATTTAACAGTTCTGAACACATTTTTGTGACTGTATTGCAATTCATATGCTCATAAATCAAATTGCTTGTCCTGTCAAAAATGTTTTGTCAGTTAGTTCAATTCTTGAAGACTGTCCTAGCTGATGGGGTTTGAGCCAATGTGAATCAACAGTAGAAAGTAAATTGGCATGACAGTTGTAAAGGTTTTCTTACTGCCACTGATGTGCGGCCTGGTATGATTTCCTTTTTTATCCCATGATGTACTTGGTCTGCGAGCTGTCTTGGCCAAAATCTTTTACTACAGGGGACCCGGGTCGCGGTTCTGGCTTTTGGTGCTGTAATGTTGATAAATGTAAGAATGAATGCGGTGCTTCTAGTGCTTAAAACATGGACACATGGCAACTTAGTATTAATTTTCTTTTAGGTGCTTGTGATGTTAAACTTTGAGGTTTTGTATACGAGGAAGGGGGAGGATGATAGTGAAACTTGCCTGTGTCAGCCTCACCACTTTGAAGTAGATGATTACTTTGATTGGTAGGTGGCTTGTAAGTGTCAAGGCATCAGTGAGCACATGGGGTGGACCGACATCACAGCTCCGGTGAACATAGACAGACATTTGATAGTTTGAATGCTCTTTTTAGGTACAGTAATTACCAAAAGACTCAGGTGCGGGACTTTTTTTTTTTTCTTTCAAGTGCCTGTGCTGTTAGCTAATTTCATGTCACTTAAGGTGTCATTTCCCTCTTCTGCTGAAAAGTTTTTTGTCAGTTATTGTTACTTATTATTTGATTCCTCTGTGACAGTGCTGAGTCAGCTTTTCCCATATGTTTTGACATCTAAAGTGCTATTCATCCAAATAACTCTGTTCCTTTTGTATTCTTTTCTAACCAGTATTTATTACTACTACTTGAAGAAATAAGTATAATACGGGTTTTTTTTATGGAGTCTGTTACTGTTGCTAGGACTAGTCCTTGCTCTCAGCCATTTGGCATACATGAGCTGAAGGGAGGTGTTTACAGGACAACAGACCAAGTGTTATATTTTGAGTGTTGCAGTGTTGCCAACATTACTTCAGTCAATAACTAAATTTACAAAAGCTTTTAAAAGCACTAGCCAGATTCAGTGAATTGGAAACAACAGACACTATTCAGAAAGGTACATAAACAAAATGGAAGGACTTGTAATGTTACTATGCTATCTTCAGCAACTTTAGACTCACTGATTCAGGTGGGTCAATAAGGTGGATAAGATCTTCAACATCTAGGATTTCGAGTATCCTAAATAAGCAGTGAGCTTTATTTCTCTTTGATTAGGTCCCTTCAGGTTCCCCCCCCCTCGTTGTTCCCAGTTTAGGCTTTTTTTTTTTTAATTTCTTTGTAGAAATATTTTATTTTTCTGAAGTCCAGCTTCTGAGGACTTTCATAAACTGCATTTCTTTTCAAATTGAAAATCATTAAAAATACAAGAACTTCTATTTTATATTTAAAATACAAGCTATTATATGGAAGCCAAGTTTAAAATGTAAACTCATATATGAAAGTCACCCCCTGGGTAGAGAAGGGAGGAGAGAAAGTAATTACAGTGAATATTATTTAAAAGTGTGAAACTTAACTTTTGTTTAGTAAAATAAATGATGTAGGAATACTATTAAAACTGAACAAAACATATGTAAAGGAAAATAATAAAATATCAAGATATATATATAATGAAAATCCAGATACACAGTTGGAAAATTAAACACTTGCACATACCTGGTGTTTAAGGGAGACTTAATTCGGAATGAAAAGACAAGAGTATCCTTGGCCTGTACATCAGCTAAGAAACACTGAAGATTTCTAGTGGTATATACAATTTGTGATCACCTCTGCTTGAGGTGGATTTTAGATAAGATGGCAGAGACATGCTGATGCAGTTGGATATTTCTGCTAGACTGTTACGCTCTATTCTGATAAGTAAATACTACAACAGGAACGGAAGTAAATTTTTCCCTCTTTCACAGACAAACTAAACAATGAGAAAACTTAAAGAACTACAGTATATCTTAACCAGATATTAGTCTTCTTTCCTCTCTAAGATTAGTTTGAAAGGATGTGCTTGTTTGAGATCGCAGTTTCTTTCCTTAGCAAGTGATCACTCTGGCTATTTATGTGTTAATTTTGGAAAGTCATTTAGAGCTGCTAGAGGTGTAATGAAAAAGTAGTTAAATGGGGACAAGAGAAAAGTCTGCAGTATCAGATCCTACAGCATGTGTATTTCATACCAGTATTTGCTGGGATTTGAGGCAGTATTGTGATATACCTGAATTAAATAAACTAATTCAACAACTGAAGAAATGAGTTTTATAAATTGTAAGACTTAGACTGAAAAAGAAAATTATGTTGAGAGCATGAAGATATTTTTATGGTAAACATAATGCAGAGAAATTCTGAAAGTCATGTGTAACTGACATGCTTTTTCTCTTTAACCCGGTTGTTTTTAATGATGGATCACTTAATGAAAGGTTTTAGTTGGTGGGTGACTTCAATGAGTACCTATTGTTGCAGTGGGGAGCTGATTGAAACAAATCAGTCTCAAAAGTGGCAGAGAAATGTACTTTAACGAATTGAGGAGAATGCTCTCTATACCTTCAGCTTTGCTTGTTGGTCAGATCTCCTTGTGCGCACACTCCTGTATCTTGCTGTGCTGGGTGCTGTAGCAGTCTCGGTACATGCCCTGATGCTCCAGGAGCCAGCGGGTGGGAGGAGTTTCACAGCTGTCCAGACTGAACCTGGCTGGGGCTTCATTCTGTCATATGCTCCTTTGCCTCGTTCATGAGCGCTCCTCTTCTCACCAGTTGTCCATACATGAGACGTCACATTCTATTGCTTCTGATTAACTACCCAGTGGGAAAACACTTTTGAATTATTGCGCGATGGGAGTACACTTGGTATGTGCAATTTTACTGTGAGTATGCCAAGCCACTGGCCTTTAGAGTTCAAGGGGAGGACAGAGCTGTGTTCCAGGGGAACAATACATTCCTTTTTCCCAGCGGTTAGAAAAAAATCTTTGGAAACAAGTGACCATCAAAAACTTAACTGTATTTTTACCTATAGCTCTGGCTGTTTTTCCTGGTGTTCAAAGTGTTTCAAATGCAAAATAAACCATTGAATATTCATGCACTTCAGGCATTGTGTAAGGGAAGAATTCTTTTTTTGTAGCAACTGTTTCTAGCAATTGGCTGTCTAGCAAGAAGTGTATCTTTGGTTGTTGGTGCCTGTGGATTCTGCATTTCATGCAATAGTTAATCTAGTAATGCTAGAAATACTTTTCTAAACTTGTTCCTGTGTAAGTTATGCAGAGAACTGAACAGTATTTGCTTGAACCAGGTAAAGCAAGATTTTGATTACATGTGCTTTACTGGGATAACCTCTCTAACAGTTTTAAAAATAGTAGAACATAAATTCTTTCATCTTAGATTTTGTGGTGGTAGGATTTTTATGCAAAACCACTTTGTTTATATCCTTACAATGACTTTCTGATGCAAAATTTATACAGGACTTACACTTGATCATAGACTTGTGCTCCAGAAGTAAAGCTTTCAATAAAATTCCTTTTGAATTTTCTCTAATAGCTGGGTAGGTGACATTGAAAGTGGCTGTGGCCACTGCATGTGTAGTTGCATTGACAGTTATTTTGCAGTGCTTTTAGTGTTCTGAATGGCTGCATGGTAGTCTTGCAAGACTGTAGGTATGCTTTTTTCATCACATTGCTGAAGACAGGTTAATTCATGTCAGCAGCGATTTTTTTGTAGGAAGGGCTAGCATTCTCCTTCAGCTTTGCTGTTTAACGCTGCTTTTAATGGAGTGCTCAGCACTGCTGTGGTAGCAGCAATGTTTGAGTAACAATTACGTAAATCTTCCCCTCCTATCCACTCTTCTATACTTAACGTTGGGTACAAAAGATTTGTTAAGAGTAATTCATGGGTGTTCTGTTGCAGTGTCATTGGCACTTGCTAGTGTCGGGGTTGTTTTATCCGCTGTCTGCTACTCTTGTGCTCATGTGATGCTAATAGGAAAAAAACCCTGTGATTACAGGAAGGTGTTTTGAAGTACTGGATTGGGGCATTTATAATTATTTTCTTATTTTGATGCGCTACAGCTCTTATAGTTTATCCTGTATAGTATCATATTGTTGTAACTACATGGCATGATAAAAATAGATTATACAGTGCAACATAGCACTTCCTCCATTAGTTTGCTGCTTTATTACCAAATTTGGAAATTATTTTGACAACTTCAAACAGAATGTGGCCTGCTATAGGTGTTAGTTGGCATGGTGTATGTGTAGATGCACTGCATTGCTTGATAAAAATAGTCCATTTTTTGGTGTAGAGAGCTTTCAAATTATAACATACTTGTTGCTCTAAGACTGTTACCTACTTACTAAATGCACCTGATTTTGCCTGCCTTTCCTTCTTGTTGGCTGTTTGGTCAGTAGGTTGTTGTGTATTAGACTGTTTTGTCACGGTTAGTGTGTAGATACGGTAAAGATACCACACTCTGGAAAGGCATAGTGCCATAGCTGACCATTGTTTTCTTCTGAGCTGCCTTATGGGAGAAAGAAGAAAGACTGTCATGCTTTTAAAAACAAAGAAACAAAAAAACAGAACAGAATGAAACATTTTTCATGCTCATCTGTAGTTTTCATAACTTTGTGAAATGAAATAAATTGCATAAATAGGGTTGAAATTGTAGCAGAGCTTACATGTGTATGACTAGGATTTTCCCTGTTGATCGCTAAAACAGAAATGTCCTGTTAATGTGTGTAAGGGAGCATACTTACTATTCTAGTAAGCATGAGTAGTTACTGGATTTATTTAGTGGCAGGTAGCTGGAAAAGGGGTCTAGAAAGTAATTCAAGCACTACAAACTCTAAATCTCACTTTTCCTTTAATTAATTAATTCATTAAAAAAAACCCTAGTGTGTGGGAGGAGGATAATGAAGGAAGGAGCAGGAGAGAACGTATGTCCTTTTTCTGTTTCCAAAACGTTTACCATTTTGGTGTGTGCCAAAACTGTTCTCCCAAACTTTCCTGTATGCCAAATTAAGTCAGGCACTACTGTACTATTCCATATTCCTTGCCTCTGTAACTATATTATCATTATCTCTCTACTCTTAAGGGTATGCTTATGCTAAACTTCTGAAGAAACATTTTGCGGACTTTTTTTTGCATTCTGTTCTGTAGTTATGCATTCTTATCAGTTGAATCTCTGCTGCAATAGTTGCATTTCTGCTATATTCCAAAGAAGTGATCTAGAAAATAGGGAATCCTTTCTTGTAAAATGTAGGTGCCATCTTTGAATACAGTTCCTTAAGTTTTACCTAATCTTCTTCAAAATTAAAGTTTTGGCTCCTGGCCCTTTTCAAGCCAGCTCAGAATTCTCGCATACTTGATTGAGGTCAGATTTTCATATAAAGTTTCTGTAATTTTATTGAATGTAATGATAGGTGAAAAACAATAGAGAGAAGGCATTGCTGCTTAAAAATAGTTACTTGCTGTGAGGTACTTGGTAGCTACTTAGTAGCGGAAATATAGTCCTTCTCAATTTTGGGCCTAGTGTGGCAGGCTCCTGAGCTTGCTTTCAGCTCTATTGATGTGAATGGAAGCTGATCTAACTTTTTTACATTTAAAGGTGAAGAAAGGGTGTGCGCTCACAGTCCTGCTAACCAGGTTTGCTTGTTCTTGATTTCTCTCTCTTTCTGGTGTCCCACCCCCTTGGGTTGGTTAAGGTTTAAACAAATTCTAGAAAGCAGGTGTTTTAGTTACCCTGGTTATACACACTCTGTAGAAGTGGCAGTGCTCTGATGCTGGCAGTGGCGTTTTTATTAACTTAGCATGCTATTTCTTTTAAAAATAATTAGTTAGAGAATTGAGTTTTAGATATGCAGTGGGCCATACTAAGCCATACGCAGATTTTTTTTTTTTTAATTACAATTCTAAAATACCTTAAGCAATCTTTATAAAACACAACAGCCAAAACAATTTGCTGGTTTCTTAGGTGTTTTACAATTTGTAGCTTATTTTCTTATGGTATTTTTCTTGTCTTTCTATAGGGCTGAAAGACACACAGGAGTCTTCATGGATATAGTTGATACATTTAACCATTTAATTCCTACTGAACACTTAGATGATGCCCTATTTCTAGGATCCAACCTGGAGAATGAAGTCTGTGATGATTTTAGTACAAGTCAAAATGTCTTAGAGGATTCGCTGAAGAACATGCTCAGCGATAAGGATCCTATGCTAGGATCTGCAAGTGCCCAGTTCTGTTTGCCTGTTTTGGATAGCAATGATCCCAATTTCCAGATGCCTTGTTCAACAGGTAAATCTTATGATTTTTTAAGATTACAATTTAAAATACAGTTATACTCTAGTACCAACCCTTTTTTGGTAATGTAGAAATAATAATTTGGGATTTGTCTTCTTCCTGCCCTTTTTGTTGCACTGTTTACATGCCTGGCATGTAAACTATGTGCAGTTCTTTTTAACTATTGTTGCATAACAATAGAGGAAGGCTCCTAATCTGGATCAGAAGTAATTAAGGCTTTATTTTGAATATGTGTAAATTATTCCCAATGGAAGTCGTTATTTGTTTAGTGTAAGTACTGTGCCTGATCAGTGAAGTTGCTAGTTGTCTTCAACAAATGTAGTAATTCTCTATTAGCAGTAGGAGCATGAGTTGTACAAATTACTGCTCAGACCTCAGCGTTATTCTGTTAGTGCTAGGCCTAGTCTAGTACTGAGCTCATACTGGATTCTGGGTGTCTTGCTTTGGTTGGCTTCAAGCAAAACCCTGGAATGATAATACAATTCTTTTTTTACTGTTTGGAAACACCTGATTTGGAACCAATTTAGAGCAAAGTTTTAAACAGAAATAATCCTAGGAGTTGTGGAATAGTTTTGGAAGATAAAAAACCAAACAACCAAGGTGATTCAGTCCATAAATTTATTTATATTGATGAATAGTTGGAATAATTACACTGAGTTTGGTGTAAGAGACAAAAATTTACTCTATGCTTAATAGTTTATTGTATTGAACTGGAAGTTTAAAGAAAAAAAAATTAGGTTCATTACTGAAAAGTGTTGTAGATTACTGCAGATAACTTTGATTATATCAACATCTAATTTTTTTTGAGTAACTTTTATGAACTGTTTCTGAAAATCATGATAAATTCCTGATATATGTATTTTGTTTCTACTAACAGACTAAACTCTCACCTACACTAAGTGGAATTACAATATGCAACACTGTAAATCAAAGATGATATTGACTGAAGCAATGAAAAAGTGAACTATAAAGCCAAAACAAGATACTTGATCTTTTTATTACTTTAATAGAACGTTATTTGAGGCCATCCTTTAACGTTTTTGTTTATTCTTGCTGTAGTTTGTATCCTTACACATTTTTATACCCACCAAACAAAACTCTTAATGTGCGTAAGACTGTACAATGTACCCAACTAAAACAAATTCATTCTCTCTAAATTTTCTATTTCCTTCCAGTAAAACAGTGATGCAGATTCTTGTTTCACACTGCATCCTGTGCATCCTCTGGTAAACCTATACCGTATTTAAAATTTTTTAATTGACTCATAGGGTACAGCTGGATATTTTGGAAGTTACAGGCAGACTTTTGGGGGCTTTTTGGCACGTATTTCTCCTAAAAGTGATCAGTAGTGCAATAATTAATACTATTGATACTTAAATAATTGCAATTAATTCTTAAGGTCCATTAAAATTAGTGAGATAACTCATTTACTTGGGGGCTACTATTTCAGGCTGTCTGCAGACTAATGGAATCAAAACTGATTTGGTACATGCTGAGTTCATGAATTCAACATTTTGTTTTTAAATCTGAAAGCAAGAGCAGAGCCACATTTCAGTAAATAAATTAAAACATACACTTTGGAATTAATGTAGTAGGTATCCAAAAGGACACAAAATGTTCTTGCTGTTGCATGTTCTTTGTAGATCTTGATAAGAACTGTCCTTATTCTGAGATGGTAGGGCTGCTGTATGTATTTATAGTTTTTTAGTTGAGAATAGCGATTACCATTTTGAAGCAAAGTTTTTTTGCTTGTCTGTCTTCCTTGAGTATTCATATAGCTTGTGATTTATTTGATGTGTCTGAGACTGTTGGTGACATAACACAGCTTATGTAGTCTGCTGGTAAAAATGCAGTCGTGCAAGATGATAGTACCTTGGATAAGAATTTACCCCTACAAAAGTTGTTTTTTTCCAGGCATTATAGGTGAAAGCTACTTCAACATCAATTTGTCTAAAAAAAGAAAAAAGCCTAACTCTCCCCACAAAACTTGCCTTCATTACATCCTTAGAGCTACAACACCACTGATATGTCATACAGACTGTTTGCTGTATTCTGATCCTTCCAGTTCTTTTTGCCCGCCTCTGTGTAGGATCTCTCTATGAATTTATTCTGTACTGCATTAAGCAGTATGGTAACAAAATGGTTGATTATTGGCTCTTCTCTTAACCTTTCACTAGGGTTGGAAGTGTACCTAGAAAAAAAGTATTTTCAGTAGGGTTTTACTATGTTTAAGTACATTTGTTGTTCTTCATGCTAAGCAGGGCAAGACCTAGGAAATACTGAAATGGTAGTTGGTGGTGTTTCTTATACTCTTGATTTCATTGCTGAAGCAAAGAGTTAATTTTTTCCAGAGGCACAAATTATTTACCACAATTTATTTTAGACCTTCAAACAGTATTTTTCATAGCTCATGCCTAGGCCATGGGACAGTTTAAGAAAAGGAGCAGAATGCTCATGGAAACTAGTTCAGAGGATTAGCAAAGGACAGATTTATCATGCTTGCTGCTCCATGACTAACTTGAACATACTCTGTTCTGTCCAGGTTTTAAAGTGGTGAATATTTCATGCTCCAGCTTACTTGATTGCTGTGAGCAAGCTGAAGAGATAAAGGTAAAAATAGTTGGACTGAGGAGGTGATTTGGCTAAAATGGTATTAGGTCTTATAAATGAAATGGAGTGGCAGAAGGCATGGCTCACTAATACTGCTTTGAAAGCCTGGCTTGAGCAGAGTTGAAGACCATTTGTAAACCTATGCACAACAAAGAACAAGTTGCTTAGAGCCCCGTCCAGCCTGACCTTGAATGTTGCCAGGGATGGGCATCTACCACCTCTCTGGGCGACCTGTTCCAGTGTTTCACCACCCTCATTGTGTAAAAAATGTGTTCTTTATATCTAGTCTGAATCTACCCTCTTTTAGCTTAAAACCATTGCCCCTTGTCCTATCCCAACAGGCCCTGCTAAAAAGTCTGTCCCCATCTTTCTTATAAGCCCCGTTTAAGTACTGGAAGGCTGCAATAAGGTCTCCCTGGAGCCTTCTCTTTTCCAGGCTGAACAACCCCAACTCTCTCAGCCTGTCCTCAGAGGAGAGGTGTTCAACGCCTGTGATCATTTTTGTGGGCCTCTGAGCCATCTCCAACAGGTCCATGTCTTTCCTGTGCTGAGCATAGTCAGCAGTACTGGCATATGACAAATACCAAGGAACATGAGAATGGATGTCTGTTGCCCATCTATTGATAGGAAGAACTAATCAGTACCAGTAAAGAAGTCTCATGTTCGCATCTTGGCTTGAATCCAGTTTGTGCTGGATCTAAATGGTTTCTTCAGTTAGATGACATTGTTGGTCTTTGTCTACTCTATGAGTTTGGTATGTAATTGCCACTGAGTAGTAGAATGGGTTTGTTTAGTTTGTAGAATTAGCTTTGATTGAACAGTTACATGTTTGGAGAAGACAAGAAGATTCTTTGCAGGTGATGCCGGTTAATGGCTTTGAACAGAAGTAGAAGTAACTTTTAACAAGCTGGAAAAGGGTATGGGTCAAGTTAACAGATGTGATGCTGAAAACCTTTTGGTTTGTGTTTGTGAAGAGTGACTCCTAAGCTGTAAAGATGTAGTTGGGTTGCTGGTTTGTGGAGTTAGACTGGGCAGACTTCTGCTCTTACAGAAAGCTTCCTAACTGTGCTGTTATTTGAGTGAATCAAGGTACTACACTGCAGCTCATAGGAGCTTAGCAGTAATGAAGGCCATTTACTGTCTTGAAGTAGGTGTTAGCAGAAGGACCTGGTGTCAGTAGTGGAAACTGATATAACTGCTGTCTTTGCCTTTTAAAGGACAGAATTTGACAAAATGAGGCTTTTGAGAATTAAATGAAACCCGAGTTCTTGAAACAATTGGACGTGTCCCATATCGCGTTTTAGGGATGTCTGTGCTTCTGTTCATCAGTGTGGTCAGGTGGCTGTTGTAAGAACTGAATGACCAACACAGGAAGGTAGATTATGTAGAACAGCTCTTTGGCATCTTTAATGTTTGAGTGGTGTGGGTGGGTGTGGATGTGTGTTTTTTGGGTTGCTTCCCTCCCACTTCTGAGCAATTCCTTGATCAGACGTGGAAACCATGAAGTTTAGGATAGGACTTTTGAGAGCAACACACTTTTTCAACTTTGGATGGTATTCTAATGATAGATTTTCTGTTTTGTTCTGTTATTTCTTGCTGGAAGACATGCTGGAAGCTTACCTGCTAATTTTATAAGCTGGTGAGCATAGCAGGTCAGACTGGTTGCAGGTCATACTGGTCACATGCCAGTGAACTAAATAACCAGCATTCATACTAAATTGCTATTTCTTAGCTATCACAAATTCTGTAGCTTTTCAGGATGTCATTTACTGGGGCAGTTTGATTTATTGTACATGTAATAGAGGGACTGGAATTTGAATTGTGTATCATCTGGAGACATTTCTGGTTTTCATAATAAAATCAGACTTTTCACCAGTTTAGTTTCTGGCTATGTTTATGAAATCAGGTATTTATCATAAGTGATGAGGAAGACTGACCCTGTAAGAGTGTACAAAGACTGTTAAGGACGTCTTTTTAATTGCCCTTTTTTCCTGTCCATCTGGGTTGCTGCTAGGAAAGTGTTTCCCCCAAGTGCAGCCTGTTCTTTCTGGTTTTAGCCTGTGTTTTCATGAGTACTGTTGAAAGCAGCATTACCTCAGCTAAAATCATGATCAACTACTGAATCTTTGGAGCCAAACCAATTGTTCTGACTACAAATACTTCTTTTCTTTAGCTAGTGCCCTGTCTGGCTGTGTGTGGTGGGTTGACCCTGGCTGGACGTCAAGTGCCCACCAAAGCTGCTTTATTACTCCCCTCCTCAGCTGGACAGGGGAGAGAAAATGTAAGGAAAGGCTCCTGGGTCAAGATAGGGACAGGGAGAGATCACTCAGCAATTACTGTCATGGGCACAACAGACTCAACTTGGGGAAATTATTTTAGTTTGTTGCCAGTCAAAGTAGGATAATGAGAAGACCAAATCTTAAAACACTTTCTCCCTACCCCTCCCTTCCCCAGGTTCCCCTTTACTCCTGATTTTTTCTACGTCCTCCCCCTGGGTGGCAGGGGGATGGGGGGGACGGGGAATGGGGGTTGTGGTCAGTTCATCACGTGTTGTCTCTGCCGCTCCTCCCTCTTCATGAGGAGGACTACTCCTCACACTCTTGCCCTGCTCCAGTGTGGGGTCCCTCCCACAGGGGACAGTGCTGCACGAACTTCTCCAGCATGGGTCCTTCCCACATACTGCAATTCTTCACGAACTGCTCCAGCTTGGGTCCATTCCACAGGGTGCTGTCCTTCAGGAACAGACTGCTCCAGCCTGGGTCCCCCTTGGGGTCACAGGTCCTGCCAGCAATGCTCCAGCCTGGGTCCCCCTTGGGGTCACAGGTCCTGCCAGCAAACCTGGTCCAGCATGGGCTTCCCATGGGGTCACAGCCCCCTTTGGGCATCTGCCTGCTCCGGCATGCAGTCTTCCATGGGCTGCAGGTGGATATCTGCTCCAGTGTGGAGCTCCGTGGTCTGCAGGGGGACAGCCTGCCTCACCTCTTCATTACTGGCTGCAGTGGCATCTCTGCTCTGGTGTCTGGAGCACCTCCTCCTCTTCCTTCTTCACTGGCCTTGGTGTCTGCAGAGTTGTTGCTCTCACATATTCTTACTCCTCTCTTTGTCTGCAGTTGTGCAGGTTTTTTTTTTGCCCCTTGTTAACTCTGTTATCCCAGAGGTGCTACCACCATCGCTGCTGGGCTCAGCCTTGGCCAGCGGTGGGTCCGTCTTGGAGCTGGCTGGGGTTGTCTCCATTGGAAACAGGGGAAGCTTCTAGCAGCTTCTCACAGAAGCCACCCCTGTAGCCCCCCTGCTACCAAAACCTTGCCACACAAACCCAATACACTGTGTTAGCCATTTCAGGCTCTTTTCACTGATGCCAAGTATATGTGCATTTTTCATCCAAAATTTTATGATTTTGAATATAACCTTCAGATTGCAACCCAAAATTGGGTCTACAATTGTTATTCTGAGTTTTCTTACCTCTTTAGGCCTGCCTTCCTCCAAGCTGTCAATGTGAACAGTTGCACAGTGTCTTGTGACCAAGGTAGCAACTTTCCTGTATAAAATCTAGATTTATTATACTGAGAACCTGGAGAATGTTTGTTTTGCATGCTTTTCTGTTCTTAGGTAAAAAACTGAGTTTTCCCCATTTTAAGTCCTTATGACGACCTTAGTTATTCTTTTGGATCACTTTCATGGAGTTTCATGGATGGAGAGAGGTTGGCTCTGTAACAGGATATGCAAGGCAGTTTATGTATTTATGGATTACATAGCTCATCTAAAGGCTCTGTTCTTAACATAATTTGATTTAAAGTGCTTGGTTTGATGCTGTCTTTTCACTTTATTGAAATTTGTGCTTTACTACTCTTTATTTTCAAATTAACAGGTTCCTGTGGGTAAAGATCCATAAATCACTAGCCCTGTAATGTAGCTCTTATCTTTTTTTTAAAATGGGGATTCAGTCCTCTGGCAAGATTCAATTAGGATTAATAAACTTAAAACAGCTTGTTTTTCATATGTTACTATTCTAAAAACAGGAAAAATCCCTTTTACCATTTAAAAATTAATGGAGAATGGAGTAAATGCTTAGTCAGTATTTCACGTGATTCTTTTCTTGCACTGGGCAGTCAGTACAACATACTTGCAGGCAAATTTTCAGTTAAACGGGTTACAGGCTTCAGGAAAACTTTCGTAAAGCAGTTAGAATTTTGTGTTTTCTTATGTAAGTCATATCATCAGTGATGTCATTTCTCTTGAAATTTTTTTTTTTTTACAAAGAGCATTTTAAATTCTGTTTTTTGAACATATGCATTGCAAATGTCAGTAGGAAAAAGGTTTTCATATAAAATATAACATCTTCATTTAGAGTCTTGAAACAGTGATATTTTTTTCAATATCAGTATATATGTTTCATTGCTTTAGTAGAGTTTATTAGCTCTTCTTGAGGCTTACCTAGACATATCTTAGTTACTGCTTTGGGCTGTTACTCTTCTTTTCATTGAAGCATAATGTTAGAGTTTTATGTTATCGCCCGCATATCATCCAGTAGAAATTTTAAAACATTCAATCATTTCCATATAATTTGTTATGCTTCTAGAATTAAAATATGGAATCCGCTGTGGATTTGCTCAGTCCTGCTAGTAGCATGATTCAGATTGATGTAACATTTACAACAATGCAAAGCAGCAACAACAGTGGAGTTCTGTTCTGTGTGGGTAGCTAAGCTAACCGAAAGAAAACCAGGGCTAACATCTACAGAAAATAAATTTATTTCTGCACTTGAGATTTACCTTGACCAGTGTGTCTGTCTGATTTTAGCTGAAGATAATGGAGGGAAGACTTATGTTAATAAAAATAAAGACTTAAAAACATAAAAATCTTTGAACTTTATAAGGGTATTTTCTTCTCCTTTCCTTTTTTTCCCCCATCAAGTAGGGCTTGTTTTCCTCAATTTTACATTGCTGAAGAATTAAAAAGCTGTCATGCTTTTGTTTTAATGCATGGAAAATTTTACTTTAAATTTTCAAGTAAACTATTTTTAACATGTATAAAAATGAGTCAGTAATACAGCACAGTAGTTTGGAAATTTAAATACTTTACAAGTAATGAAGAGACTCAAAATACTAAGTTGAAGGCCAGTGGTGCCTCTTCCAGTATGAATATGTTGGATGTGACTCATGTTTTCCTTATTTGCAGCTTGTTCAATTGTACACTGGTGTACACCTTTTTCTAGTCAGACATGTTTTTTCTTTACTTTTTCCTTTCTTCTTTTATCCTTCTGTGTTAATTTCTGTATTTATTACTGAGATAATCTTTAGTTATTTGTTACTAAGATCATCTATATTTCTTTTTTCTTTTTGTTCTGTCTTGTTTTGCTTTTGTTGGTTTATTTCTCCCAATGCTGTTTCTCTGCCTTCACTTCTCTTTCATAATTTAATTTCCTAGTCTCCTCTATATCTGTTACTATTCTCTGTCACTTTTTCTCTTCCCAGCAGGGTCTGTGTCGAATGCTCCTCATCCAGGGGCCTCGTGGGGCTGTACTAGCCGAGTTATAGCTCAGGTGGTTTGAAATTAGCAAGATTCTGTGCTTCAAATTCCTCTAAAATTAAAGCTACAGCACAGAGTCTTGTAAGTATGAAAATACTTTAATTCTAATATTTCAAGCTGTCTGTCAATAGTAGATTGAATGTGTCCCCATTGTTATTAGTAAAGGAGGGTGTTTAAATTCAGTAACTTCACCAAGAACACTGTAAAACCTGAGGCTCTAGCCTTGAAATCTGCTCCAGAGCTGTTTTAGAAGTTTTCTGAGTAGTTTTTCTTTGTTATGTTGTCTTCAGTAGCTTAGTAGTTTAATTCTACACTGAAGAAACTTAAGAAGATCTGAAAGGAGTCTCCTTTGTCACAGTCTGTCCCGAATATCAGTTCCACTTTTTGTAGGAACATGTTAATGAGAGCGCTAATACCAGTCTGCAGAGCTGTTGGGATGACATAGTCTTTGAGAACACAAGAATGGGCGGCTGGAGTTAGAGTGAGGGTCCATCTCATTCCATTTTCCATCTTGGACAATGGCCGGTATTAGATATTTAGGGGAGGGTGAAGTCAAACGGGGCAGTGACAATGTCATCTTCTTGCCAGTGTGTCCTTTTTCCCAGTATGTAGCTTACAGCAAGTAAGTGATTAAGGAACATTTGGGTGCGTGAAGTAAGACCAGCATATTATCAGTCCTTTGCAGCTGGTGTGTGATATCTGTGTATATATGTACACGCGCGCAGGCATAAAGATGGCTTTGTGGATCAGAAAGTGAAAGCTACCATTAATTTCGGAAAACACACTTTTCCTGTAAATGAATATATACAATGCAGTAACGAAAAATTATGGTTAAAATAAGATGAGTAACAATAAATCGTCAGCTTAAGAAACTCCTAGCTGTCAACTCCTGGTGTCCATCTAATTACAGAGGTCCAGAGTGATGATTACCTGGTGCTGAGGTCAGCCTTCCTTAAAAGACTGTTTAAAACTTTTCTAATATTTGAACTTTTAAAATTAACAGGTTGTTTGGTTGGGCTTTTTTAATTCTTCATGACAGGTGTTTGTAAATAGAATTACAATTCAGGTCTTGGCAGACTTGATTATTCGTCACTGTTTGGCTTCAGCAGTGTTTTACGACTTCCAATTTCTGTTATTTTAAAAGTATGCTCATTATTATAGTGCCTTCACAAGAGCTTTTTTTTAAGTTGCAGTAACATCAGACTTGAAAAGGAGCAGGAATTGACAGATTTTCTGAGACAGTCTAAAAATTCTAACAATTTTTAATTTCTAACTTGCTTATTTTCAGTTCTAAGATAAATATATTAATTTAAATCAGTTTTAAGTAAGCAATTGTTAGAAATTTTTAGATATCTTATTTCTGTCATGTGAGTTAGTTTATCTTAAAAATGCTTCTAGGTAGGTGCCTGAATAGTGAAAAATAGGCATACGTGATTGTTTGGAGTCTGTGTTGTATTTTTCAGACCCTCCTACATGTTTTGTAAAATCACTTGGGTGTTTGGCTTGATCTCACAAATTTCGCATCCCACAGGGACCAGGATTCATTAATCACACATAGGATCTTGGGATAGGAGAGGCTACCATTGCAGAACCAAACTTAGAGACTCTAAGTGAGGAAAATGGCTGGTACAGTGGCCTGACTGCCTCTTAGGAAACCTATTTTCAGGAGCAACCTCTGGGATCCTTCTCAGGTTAGTGGAGGATAGGAATTTGACAATGTTCTCTGACTCTCCTGGGAGACTAGTGCATGCTGCACTCAATACTCTTCCGAAAAGGTGTTGCAGATGCAGTTATATGATGTGGGTGGGACTTAGAGTTTTAAAGTTGTATCCTGTGAGAAAACTGTGATTTTAAACTCTTTGCACTTCTGGATCAGCTCTTTCTGCTGTTTACCTTTCTTCACTTTTTCTTAGGTGGGAAGGGACAGTGAGGGACAGCTGATCCTCTAAGACTGGGGACGTTCCTGTGGCAAAAAAACAATAAAATGTGAGTCCACCAAAAAGCTATAAGGACTATCTACAGAAATTTTAAGCTTTGGGTGATAGCTTCTTCTACACTGAAACGGCCTCACATGGGAATTTTCTGTCTTGCCTTTTTTTTCCCCTCTTGTTTGTTTTTAGATGGCCAGTTTATTTATTTCTCCTTGTCTCTTCCCCTGTCCTGCTCACCATTACAGCTGCAACATTTTTTGATCATTTAAGTTTTAGGCTATTTCTTGTTTGTTTGCTTTTTTCCAGTTATTGGTCTTGATGATATTATGGATGAAGAAGGAGTTAAAGAGAGTGGTAACGACACCATTGATGATGATGAGCTTGTTTTACCTAACAGGAATTTGAGGAGCCGTTGTGAAGAAACATCAGTCACATCACCAAGAAAATCGCCACGTTTAATGGCACAAGGTGATCATTCAGTAGATTATGTGTGTTTGCACATTTGAAGTCAACTGAATTTTTATAATCCCACTCCCCCAACATCTATAAACTTAAAGTAAAGCTTTGCTATTTGGTTGTGTGAATTCAAGTACAGATGCTTCCTTTTTTATGTTCTGCAGCTAGAAACCAGCATCATACCAGTAGCATAGGGTACTACTCAGTTTGAATTCCTCTTTGATAAATATTTGATGTCTTCTCTATGGCTTGTGGTCCTTAAACTAATTTTTAAGTTTTTGATTGTTTTACCTGCATCAGATTAGCACTGTGGTTCTTCATCAACAAAATCATGTTGTATTTGGAAATAGCACTGGAATATTAGATTAACATGTATCAATATTTACAATTAAAATTTTAATTCTATTTATTTGTGTATTTTTTTGTCTTTTATAAAAATATCTCAGTATGCTTAATAAGTATTTTAATCACATATTAAAATTCTGTGTGGTAGCTAACTGATTATGATTAGAGTTTTTCTAACTTGTTGAACTGGTGGAGTTATTGACAGCTCTGCTTTTTCTTCCTATAGAGTAGGCAGAGTTAAAAAGATAAAATTACTTAGTAGGGAAGTCAATTTAAATAAGAGCATGTGGTACAAAGCTGGTGAATATGCTTTTTAAAAAGGCACTGGGATGGTTCCTTGTGTAGAGAATATGATGTCCTCATGTGAGAGCTCAGACTCATGAACTCTGTTCTCTAAAAGCTTTGTAAACTTCACAGCTATACTTCTAGTCCTAATATAACTTGCGCAGTTTTTGCTTGAGGTAGAAGAAGTTGAGTGGCAGAAGAGTAGAGGGTGTTTTGATTGTCTTTTTATCATAACTTCTGTTTTATGTATATTACTCATAACTTTCATAGCCATTAGAATAATGAGATTTTTACATCCAAACTGACAGTGTAAAATTGAAATGCAAGTAATTTCTAACTGTTTAAAATAGACAGCTGGGTTGTGTTTTTTTGGGGGGGTGGGTGGGATTTTTTGTTGTTGTTTTCTTTTTAAAGTTAGTAAACAACTGAGTTTGAAGTTCTCTTTGTGTCCGGTAAGGTAAATCAGGTTAAATCAGTTCTGCTCGAGGCAAGTCTTGTATTTGCAGAGGAGGATGCAGTATAGCTAAGACATTCTTTTTTTCCTTTCCTAGAACCAGTACGGAGTTTGCGACAGAGCACGCTAGCCAAGCGTTCAAATGTTGCACCTCTTGTTAATACCAAGAAATCATCTGTAAAAAGTGGATCTGCTACAAAAACTGGACAGAAACAAGAGAGAAGTCCGGCTAAAGAGACGGATGTTGCTGTACCCTTGAAAATAGAGCAGCCTAAAGAAGTTAGGCGTAGTACAAGACGATCGGGACAGACAGAAGGAACAGTAACAGCATCCCAGAGTAATACAAAATGTCTTCCTGGTTCCAAAGGGGTGAATGAAATAACATCTGAAACCCTCGAGCAGGCAAAAGTTGAGGAAACAGCCAGAGACTTAAGTTCTGCTAATTTAGCAGGAGCCTGTTCTCCTTCTCCTGGAGAAACAAAGGAAATAACAGATGTTGCAACAAAGATTGAATCTGGGAATGTTGAGTCAGTTTGTTCAGTACCTGCAGATACTGAAAGTACTGCAGTTAAAAATGAACCAAATTATGTGATTGATTCAGTGGGCTCTGAAACTTCTCCATCAGAAAAGACTGTAAATAAAACAGAGGAATCGGAGACAAAAACAGAGGAGCCTGGTCGAAGTGGAGTAACCAGAAAAGCTAATGATCCATCTAGTGCTTGTGTGAATCCAAGTGAAATTTCTGAGACCTTTTCAAATTTGTCTCGTTCTGTAGAAGGTGGTGTTGATTGTAGTTTAGGTTCCCACAATGTGGAAATTGCTGATGAAAATACATTGTCAGTAAAGGAATGCATAACAGAACCTGTAGATGATAAGGGAGTGGCGAAAACTCTAACTTCATCTGAGAAACTGTTGGACAGTACAGAGTTTGATAATAAAGACTTGAAAAGCAAAGAGTTTACTTCTGCTGATGCAGGAAACAGCATTTTAGAAAGCACTGTTCTTGACCAAACAAGCCAAAATGTACAGCAGCAGATCAGCACTACTAAAGTAGAAGGCCCTGAGGCATCAAAATTTCAGGATGATGATAAACAAATTATCATTTCATCAAAATGTGAAAAGAACGTTAGGCCCCGGCATAGTAAATCTATAATACAGAATAAGCAAAATCTGACTGCAGGTACTCAACAGAAATCGGGTACAGTGCAACAAGAAATAACGCGTTCAAGAACAAGAGCTGGTCTTTCTGTTTCAGGTCTTCACAGTCCATCTTCAGTAAGTCTGAAGCGCAGTGCAGATGAGCAAGAGAGTCATCAGCATCCAAATAACCCAGTTAAAATTAGGAAGAAACAATCTGATCTGGGTTTGAAAGCAAAGAGCTGTGTTTCAGGGATGACTGTAAAAAAGCAGACCATGCTGAAGAAGATACCCCGAGTCCAGGCTTCTGGGCAAGTACAGAAGTCATCAATTCAAAGAGCAAATGAGAAATCTCCTACTAATCAAAGCTGTTCTAAAGATACCCACCACTCCGTGCACTCATTATCAGGGCATGTTTCAAATCTTGGTCAGAAGCAAGCCCAGGGTCAGAAACACCAGCTTGCAACTGTGCTAAAACCAAATAGTTCCACAAGGGAAGAGGCAGAGACAAAGGATCCCTCTGTTGTGGAACATCTGAAGGAGGATGATAAAGAAAAAAACAAATCAAAAAGAATTGATAAAAATCTCCAACCTCGCCAGAGAAGAAGTAGCAAAAGTCTTTCACTTGATGAACCTCCGTTGTTCATTCCAGATAACATTTCAACTGTTAAACGGGAAGGCTTGGAACATAGCTCTGCTAGTGAAAGCAAATACGCTTGGGTGCCAAACAAGCACTGTGGCTTTTGCAAAAAGCCGCATGGCAACAGGTGTGTGTGGCTTTGTGTCTGAGGAATTTATTATTGGTCTCGGAAGATAATTTTTTTCCTCCCTTACCAAATGTTTCATGATGCTGGTTTCAAAACAAAAAGGCATAGCTGTATAATGGAAGCCTGTCTGTTATACTGTCAATTAGTTTCCTTTGCACTTATATGCTTTTTTGGTTTTTTTTGTTCTGTTTTTTTTAAATAGAGCATTAGAAACTAGTTTGGCCAAAAATTTTTACTAGAAATGTTTTATTATATGAGTACATTTTTTGATGAATGTGTAGTTCTGCTATGCTGTTAAAATACGCACTTTAAACTTGACTTTTTTTTCCATGGAAAAGAAATAAGACTTAAGATGTCCTTGTTCCAGATTCTGATTTCTTCCTTTCCAGAGACCTCTTAAGTTGAAGGATCCCCATCAACCAAAAAAATCAAATAGTTTACATGTGAGTTGTATCTGGTAGAAGTTAATTAATAATTGTAATACCTAGAGATTCAGAGGTTTTTTTTTCAATTTGTATAATCATTGCTGTGAGGCTCTCATGTAACAGGAGTAATGAAGTAGTGGGGAGTGGGGTAGGAAGAACATCAGTCTCAAAAAACCCTATAAAACTTACATGTGGGCATATCTGAAATTGCCTTTAACTAAACCTAATAATGAGGTTGCATATGAAGTTGATAATGTCCCTCTATGACAAAAGTTATCTTCTACACTGTAAGTGAACTGAAAAAGGCCATTGGGTTCCACTAATGAACTATCAGTCCAGGAATAGGAATTCCTTTTTTACCACTTTGTATTTTCTAGATTTAATATTGAAGTATTTTTTCGTAGGTGCAGTTCTACCTGCCAGCTTTTTTTTTTTTTCATTTAAAACTGAAGATGTTTCTGATTAGTCCTTTGCTTGCTTTTAATAATAATTTCCAGTGAGTGTGCTTTAGAACTCCATATATCAGAGTGAAATATGGAACAATTACCTTTGGTGCCCGAGGTTTTTATAGCGTTCATTTGTATCTAAGAAGAACCCTCGTGAGATTTCTTGAATTACTATATCACATTTGAAAAACAAATACATAACATTAATTTACTGTGCAGCTATAGTAACTATGTCAATGTGGCCTATTAAAAGAATTAACGCTAGGTTCATTCTGCCTGGTTGGTGAGAATTACCTGATTGAATGGGCACTCAAACTTAGTTCCATGTGTGTTTGTTTTGTTTGGGGTTTTTTTAAAGATCTTTTTATTGTTAGGACTGTCCCTTTACCATTTGTGCCTCTATAATAGTGTTTAATTTTTTGCAGTTTGCATTTCCTTCGTTTTTATCACCTCATGTATTACCACAATGGTAGAAGTACATGGGTAGCCTGTAATTCAATGAGTTACTTAAATTCAGAAAGGCTGCTTCATGATATGAAAATGCATCTGTGGATATTTTTAAAGCAAAATATGCATATTGTGGGTTTAAACTGCTTGATCTCTGTTAAAAATTCAGCTTTGAGTTGAGGTCATCTGGTTTTCTTTGTATTTTTTCCTAACACTTTAAACATTCTATGGGTTTTCTAGTTCTGAATGTCTTGTTAGAGTTCAGAAAGTCTTGATTCTTAATACTAAATGAATTTAACCAGTACTGGGAAGATAGAGCAGTGAGGCAGAACTAAATCTGCTTCTTTTAGTTTATAAAGTCAAAGTAATGCTACAGAAGATATACATAACTGTGCATTGATATAGGATTAAATGCTACAAACCAATTTTCTATTGCCAGCTCTTAGTGCTGCTAGAATAGTATGGATATAGCTGGTATGGATCACCAGCTGAGGTCAGATTGAGAGAGCCCATGAGTTGCCACAGATGATGATTACTGGTATCCTCAAAGTTGTAATGTCAGTGTTGTTAAGTTTTGGGGGTTTTTTAATATGTCTATGTTACAGAACTGTTGACACAGCCAACAGTTCCAGTGGGAAAAGATCAGATTCACTAAATGTAGAAAGGTATTTAGTGTGTGTGTGTATGTGTGTGTGTATATATATATATATATATATAAAAAAAATGTGACTGAGACACACTAGTGGAGTGAGGAAGCTTGCAGTATTGAGCCCCATGCTTAATAACAGAAGACTTAAGACTGTCAGTCCTACGCTTTTTATGATCACTATTCTAAAAAACCAAGTTTTAATTTTTTTTGGTTTACTTTCATTTTGTAGGTGTATGCTGTAAGTAAAAACTCAAACCTTTCAGATTCACTTGATGTAATTAAGATACAAGAGTCAGCAAAACTTGTATCTCGAGTGCCTTGGCATTTTGTACTTCTTTAATTATTGGTGCAAGAACAAGAAAACATTTTTAGTACAGTGCAAAAGAAAAAAAAAAGTGTGTAACATGATAAATTCCACTTTCCTCACTTGGAAAAACAGCAAACCTAATGAAATTTACTATAGTGTTAAGGGTTTTTTAATCTGCTTTGTGGATTGCTTTTCAAAGAAATTTTGTTTCCCTTTTGTAACAGCCTGGCTGGTCAGCCTATTTCCTTTTTTTCCTCTGCTTACTGTATAGGAGAAAAGGAGAAAGTGTGAGACGCAAATATTGTCAAATGACAGTAAGTTCAACAAATGTCAAAGCCAGAGCTAAGATTTGAAACAATATTTGTGTTTGTATCTTGCTCTCTGGTTATTTAAACTTCAGAAATTTTTATCAATGCTGTGGTACAAATTCCTTGTAGAAAAAGCAGCTGAACTGAAGTTGCAGCCCTGAGTTGGGAAATAATGTAACAGCTTTGCAGTATCTCATGTTAATGAAACATATTTAGAATTCAGGCTGCAAAATAGTAGTCACTTGAACCTTTTTGTATTCCCTGCAATAAATGCAAAGCCACTAACTTGTTAATGTAATACTAAGCTTGGAAAATTGATTCAGGTTGAAGATAATGTGTGGAGATCATTTCATCATTTTGTTTGTGTACAGAATCCCCAAAGGGGGGTGCTTATGTAAACCTTTCACAGCCCCAGAGTAATCTTACTGTGCCTGCTAGAAGAAAAGTAGAAGAAGGATGATGGTACTTGTACGTTGTTTTATTTCAGAAGTGGCACCTGACAAATGGAGTTGATTTATATCTTTAGGAATACATGCAATAATTTGCTGGCCACATGCAAAATCAAAGTATGCTTACCTTGGACTGCAGATAGATCAGGTTTGGCTGAGAAGGGAGGAATCCTTTTTTACAAACACGTGACTTGCATGATCCAAAAAGTTTACAAGTTATAATGTGTCTGTGTTTATAAGAGGCATGCCTGGGTTTTTTTTCTGCTAATAGATTGTCACTCTTTGGCACCTGAGCTTTGAACAGTGACTATTCATACTCTGTTTTCTACTTGTCTTGATGCTTATAAGCTGGAACCAACATAGCTGTTTTGTGTTTTATAATACAAAGAGAGTAGGTGGTCAGTGTTTGCTTTAGGACTAATTCTTTCAGTTTGTTTGCTTTGATGTATTGTGTTGATTCCCATTCAGAGATTTACTTTTGCAACATAACTAAAAAATAGCTGTTCTTTCATACAAAAACTAAACCCTGTATTTTTTACTTTTTACTCCTTATAATATTGCTTTCAACTTGTTTGACTTTGCCATTGTGTTGCCATATTGCTGTCAGATGTTTTCTCATCAGCTAATAACATAAATCATACACATAAATTTTCATTCATCCATTTATAGATGAACTGTGTGTATGTGTATGGATATGCATATTACATAGAAAAATGTTAGACTGAAGTACTACCTCAGCTTCTTAATGAGTTCAAGTGATGTTGACAATATTAAGCTTTGCCACAAATAATAGTTATTTTTCCTGAAGACTATCGAAGATATTGAAGATAATTTAAGAAAAAAATAGTACTTAATTTCTTGACATAGAATTAGATGGAGATGGTAGCTCTGCAGACATTGAGAAATCTGCTAATATAAGATTTCTTCTTGTATGCATCACATGCATCCTTCAGATGTAAGGGCTCATACTATAAATTTCTCTAGTTTTCACTGTAGATATTCAAGTGCCCTGCAGGCTGGAGGGTTGAACTCATTCCTTGTACAGATAGGCAAAACTTAACTGATGTTTTGCAGATTGTCTCCCTTGTCTTCACTCTGTCTTCTGTAATAGAAGAAGTTCCACCAACTTCTGATTAATAACACATAGTACGTAACTTGAGATACTCCGTTTCTAAGCAAATTTTCTAGAAGCATTATATCACGAGGGAAGTCTGTAGCTTTAATTTGTTCTGATGACTTCCTCTTCTGATTCCTACAATTCTAGTAAGATTTTTTTTTTTTAATAGGCTGTGGGAGTTTGGGCATTTTCTTTTTGTTATTTTATAGAGGGTTTTTTCTGTTTTTTGTTTTGTTGCTGCTGGGGATTTGATCATGCAGTTTTTGTGGTCAGAGACAAACTGGCATTCTCAGAGCTTACAGAAAAACTAAGGGATGCAGGGCCGAAGTTTTACTTAGGGTCATCTTTTTCCCCACATTTCAACTCTGCTTTAATGTAGAGGAGAAGTTAGTAATACTGTAGAACGCAATTAATTGGTAAGTGCAGGAGTTGATTTAGTGAAGATGCAGTATTCCTGATCTCTTATATACACATAGTCATGAAAAAGTTTCTGCACAACTGTAATACAGAAAATTACTTCGGCTGATGAATGAAGTTTAAAAAAAAAAAAAAAAACTGAAAACTTTTTTGTGTAGTAAATATTATTATTAGGACATTTGTTTTTTTTAAGATAGTGCTAATACTTCAGTAAACTATTTTGGAACCACATGATTATATAATTTGCACAGCCAATACAAAAGAGAATGGTTGAGGAAGGAGATTAAGGCTCCGAATTTATGACCACGCTTAAGTTACATGTTCATATTTCTTTAAGGGTGGATGCATATACAGCAAATGAATCATTGTTGTGACAACATTCTTCACAAGAAACAGTAATTAGAATAATTATGATGCCTTAGTTCTAGTACATGTTCATTGAATAGTATGAGTGTGTTAAACTGCAGATTATGCAAGATGGCATCAATTCACAGTCATGGATGACGCTTTAAGTTTTCTGCCTCTGTTACTGCTTTTTTCCACTGTGAAAAGCCTTGCAACCTTAAAAGCTATCATCTACCTTCACTCACAGCTGTAGAAAACCTGAATGACAGTATAAAAAAAATAGCATTGTAATGTATAATTAATGAATGGAAGGACTCCACTGTTTTATATTTACAGCTGTATCGTTTTATTAGTAGATTTTTATATGGATTATATTACTATACTGCAGTATTGGTAGGATTATTATTAATACCAGTACCATTAGGGATTCAGGCAAATGGATAGCATGAGTTGTCTCAAATACGTAGTTTCATGAAGTATGTGTATATATGCAGTTTATAGAACATATGATCCTGATTCTGCAAGATGTAACATGTAGGTAGAATCATAGAATCTTTGGGTTGAAAGGGACCTTTTAAGGTCATCTAGTCCACCCCCCAGCCATGAGCTCAGAGCCCCATCCAGCCTGACCTGGAATGTTTCCAGGGCTGGGGCATCTACCACCTCTCTGGGCAACCTGTGCGAATGTTTCACCACCCTCATTGTCAAAAATTTCTTCCTTAGATCTAGTCTAAATCTACCCTCTTTTACTTTACAACCATTAATATGAGAATACACTTCTAGTGGAGCTTCCCTTAATGATTTTTTACTTTTTACACATTTGTGATAAATGTTAGGAGATTTATTGTACCTGTTTGTTTGGGTTTTTTCCCCCAGGGTTTTGGGAAGTTCAGTGGTTTTGGTTTTCCTCTGTTGTTGTTGGGCATGTTTCATGCATTCACCTTTAGTTCAAAGAGCATAGGGTTGCTTGTCTCCCTGCTTGCTTCCTTTAGAGAGGTTCCTGTAACATGGAAAACAAATAAAATTATGCATTTAAGGAAAAGACAAACTTACATTATATAATAGATGGGTTATTGAAATTTAATACTTAGGAAATAAGTTTTCTGTGTCTCTTTCCTATGCTGCAAAGTCTGTGTAAAGAGATCTGCTGATAGTGTTTCTTTGGAGGTAGGTTGTGCCTGTTTCTAGAAGATCAAAACCTGAAAAATCTTGTCACCTGTGTTAGACTTCTACGAAAAGCAAACAAGAGAAACTGCTAATGTATATGTGCTCTGACAAGGTAGTGCAGATTTTTTTTTTTTGACAAACATTCATTTCACTTGAGCTTTGAATCATGCCCATACTACTTCAGTGATGTGGAACATAGGCTCTATTAAAGCTGCCATAAATATCTTCTCTACTAGTAACATTTTTATTAGCTGAAGTTGCTAATCAGTTGCCTCCATGCAGTGTCTCTGCTGTAACATTGACTGGACTATAGCATCAGTGCAGCTGAGACACAGTTGTAATGTTAATACAAATTTAAAACAAGATTTATAAAACAGATTTTATAGAAGATTGGTGAACAGTGCCATTAAGGGGGGGAAAATGCAGATGTGGGACATGGTTTAAATATTTCAGTCTTTAAAAAGTGCATGAACAGGGTTTTTACTCTTCTTGGGTAAGTTCGGGGGTAGGGTGTTGTTTTGAATAGTTCAAGTTTTGCCTTTTTTTTTTTTAAGATTTGAGTCCTGTTGCAGTGTTTTCCCTATGCTGTGTACCACAAATGCAAAAGAGGCAATTATTTCTGAAGTAAATGATTTTCTGTGGAAATACACCTTACATTATTTAATAATCTTAAAATGCTGGTTACTGGCCCACACTGAACTGTTCTGACAGCTCCCAGTTTTTTGTCTTTTTATTGTACTCATAAAAATATATCTTTACAACAAACAATTATCTTATGAATAAGATGGTTTCTGCCCATTTTACTTGTAAAATCCTGCTTCACAGTAATGGATTTATTTGGAAACTTGCTTTTGTTACGTAAATCGACTGTATGTAAATTAATTGTAAAATATGTCCTGTATATTTTGAAGATAAATCATCCAAGCCTGATTTTTTAATCTAACAGGTGAATTTAATTTACTACAAATAACACACCGAAGAAAATCTCCCAATCCTAAGAGAGGTTGTGGAAGGTTTGCATTAAGTATTCTCTCTCCTTACGTATTATCTATTACTTTCTGATTTTAAGGTATGTCTCTTCATGCCAATGTGTGGACTACCAAGCGGGTTCTTTAAAGGAATGAAACAGTAACTTACTCTATGCAAACAATGAACTATAGTACTGTCTGGTGTCACCTGTCAGCTCTTTTTAGGTTTTTCTTAAAGAAAATTTTGGTTTTGAATTAAAGTCCTGTGCAATCAATTCTGTTATTGAATGTGACATGATTTAATATTTTAAAACACATTTTTCTTTCTCTTTCAGCTTTACATCTTCCAATCCAGCCTTACAACATGGGTAAAACTCCTGCACTTCAAACTTGAAGCAATCTACAGTCAGAAACTTTGGTGTTTTAATAGTCCGAGATATCAGAACCTCTTCAGTCAAAACTGACAGCTGTACAAGAAGACATCCTTGATTCTTCAAGCCAGGCTTCAGTTTCCCTTGACTCCCCTTTTTAGTCTTTGAGCATTGCCCATTACCCAGTTATAATTGCTGTTACAAATCATAATTGTTTTTTGTGTGCAGATGAGTGAAATGGATAAAGATGTAAAAGTGGCCTTATGGTGAAAAGGATTGTTTACATTACTGGTTTCGAAATCAGTATGTTCTCTCTCAGGCTCGGAAGTTGCAGTCTTGCAGTTGATTAGTGTGAAAATACGAGTAGAATAGTGAATTTTTTTAGGCAGGCAGCACCAGTATATTTATTACCATTTTGTATAACTAGGTTTAGGAAAGACAATTGTAAACACTACATTCTGTTTTACAGTATGGACATTTCTAGATTCTCTTTGTAGTCTTAGTTTCTGAATCCTGAATTCTGAAGTTTTATTGTGTGTGTTTAAATATAGTGTAATTGAAACTTTACTGTGAAGACTGGAATGAAGCCAGATGGATATTCCATCTTCAGTACTTTGCTTAAGATGACTTGAATGACATCTGTCTGTCATGGTGTATATTCTTAGTGAAGAATGATCTTTTCCGAGCTGAATTCATTATAGGAATTATCTTTAACTTTTATTTTCAGGTGTATCAAAAAAAAAAGATGTAAGACTGGATGCCTATCCCGGTGCTTTACTTCTATCATACACCATCTTTATTGCCCATTTACTATGTGTGAGCTAAGTTGAAAAATTCCACATGCTGTCAATTTAAAGTTGAAGATATGCAGCATCTTGTATTTTAGTCTCCGGAGTTAATATCTTCTCTTCTGCAAATTTAGTTCATTTGCTGAGTTGCAATCCGCCTTGCTCATTTAACAAATTAGTCACCAATGTCTGAATATATTTTTAATAAAAATTCAAGTAGTAGCAGTTGTGGCTTCAAGACGGTGTATTCTTGGTTTCCTTCTGTTTTTAACCGAAAGACATTCATTCATTAGTACACCAAAATATCCTTTAAGCAAGAAGCACTTGACTGTATGCTTTGATCTTATCTCGGCTCTGCAGAAAATCTTATGTTTGGAATTTTTGTAACCAGTTTCAATGTTCCCAAAGCTTTACTAATATTTTCTTGCAATGGTACAAGATGTATCCTATGTAAAGCTTCCTCTCGTGGATCCTTGCAGTTGTGAAATAGGCACTTGTGCTGTATTTCCTGTCATCGTGTTTGGCTGTAGGTGCTCAGAAAGAAGCAATTATCTTTGTGTTCAAGTTCCATCGCTTCTCTCTTGTTTTCCGGTTGTGTTTATGTATGCTATGGTATTACTCTGGTAAGACCATCAGAGGCAGTTGTCCCCTAATGTTACCTTTCTTGTATCTTTGCTTCGCTGGAACAGCGATCTGAAGAGATTGAGATACTGACAAAAGGAACCTCTGCCTTCCTAACTGAAACTACTAAATAGATGGACAGATCTTGTTTGCTAGTGATAAGTAATACCATAAATGTACTTGCAGCTCAGAAGAAAGGAAAATTAAAAATGAGAAAATAATTTTCTTCACAAACTAGATTAAAAACTGGTTTCTTCAAATCTAACAAACAGCATCATAGGCTAGTGAAGCTGGAAATGACCTTTTTCTGAAACTGCTGGAGCTTTAAAACTTCTCAAACTCATTTTGCATTAAAAGACTATTTACTTCAGCAGAATTTAATCCTGATTTATTTTGGGTAAGCAATGACAGAACATAAAGCCATGATATTTTCTTCTGTTCTTCTCTTATTTCAAACGTCTGCTGTTAGTAAGAATTTTCATCTCTTGACATACCAGTAGTTCTTGAATACAATACCTGCATCAAGCCATGTGGAATGTTCATTTACAGTTCTGGAGAATGAGAGTTTCTCTAAACATGTTTTGTAATATTTACATGGCTCTGCAAAGTAGGTGAGTCAGCAGAGAGCAGATCTGAGCCTGAATAGGAACATATATAAGTTAGGAATAATTTTCCTTAGAATCATCTTACAGAAGAGATTTGTAGGATATCAAAGAAACAGGGTTTGCAGGTCAGTGTGTTCATATTAGCTTGTTGAATATGTTGCTCAAAGAACCAGCGTTTCATGAATTACTTTTAAAATCAGGTCTGTCTTCTATGGAATTTAAAAACTAGTAATTCAGTAAATCATTTTTCACTGTTAACGAAGAACTCACACTTTTCATAGTACACTTGCAATCTGTCTGGATTGTCTTCATCCAGACAATATAAATAATAACACACATACTTAATATACTTTATGTAAGTATCAAAACAAAAATGAAACCAAAAGGTATAAAAGGGGAAAGACTATGTAAGTGGATAATGCAAGAGATAATCCTACATAATTTGAAAGCATATCTGTAGTAACGATGCCAGGTTCATTACTATAGGAAAGGATTATAAAAAATAATTACTACTATGTAAGTCTCCTGTAATAGATTTATTGAGGTGTTTAACCTGTGTAACTTTGAAATTCCACATCCTTCCGAAATAGTTCCACAGGAAACTGTACCTATCAGAGCAGTTGGATACTAGTGATACCTAATGAAGCTTTCAAAATGCTTCCACAAAATAGTCAGAAATTATGGTTTTATTTTAGACCAAGTGATCTTTACTACACTTTGAAAATATTAGCTGTACCTAAAGTTACTTTTACTTTTAAAATAATGAAGCAGTTGAAGTGACTCAGATGAAAGGTGTCCTTCAAATTATATTCCTCTCGGTGCTTGAAACATTCTTGAAATAACTCTGAAATAAAATAGCTGAGCAACACAAAAGTGGCATGTACCTTATTTAAAACAAACCAGTCACTGCAAACTAGACAGATGTAGTTTGAAGCCAAACTCCTGGCCCCATATTCACCAGTAAAGACAATAAAAAACAACTTTCTGGAAATCAATGATTATGGTCTAAGGAATGTGATGTAAAAAAGCAATTAATTTAGAATAGTATGTCTCTGTGCTCATCATATTTGTCAAAATGCTTAAATATCTCTTACTGCTGTGGAAGATTGCAGTTCATAAATTTCTGCTGTGAGGTTGATAATATTTGAAGGAAAGCAAGGGTAACATGAACTTGCAAGAAAACTTTATTTTCAAGTCTTTTCAAACACAAGTTTACTGGTTTTGAGAGCTTTGGGGTTTTGGTTTGTTTTTTGTTTTTTGGTTTTTTTTTTTTTACATTCTTACCAATTTTTTAGCAGTAGTAGGAAAAAATCCTGTTGGTAGGGTTTGGGGGCAAGTTACAAAAACATACTGAGGTTATGATAGTCTCTTGGACTATTGCAAAAGGCAAAATGGCCAAAGAGTATTCCTCAGGAAGATCATACCATGTCGTAAGGCTGGAGATGGATGTAAAGCTACAAAGAAAGTCACTTGCCAGGTAAGAATGAATTGTTGAGATACAAAAATCAAAACAAGTATGGTACGCTCTGCTTAAGTTGCTGTATCTTCTTTCATAGTCTATACACTGACTTACATCTTTCTTTGTTTTCAGGTTTATGGTAGGCTGTGGTAGGTGTGATGATTGGTTTCATGGCGATTGTGTTGGACTGAGTCTTTCTCAGGCGCAGCAGATGGGTGAAGAAGATAAAGAATATGTGTGTGTGAAATGCTGTGCTGAAGAAGACAAAAAAATGGAATGTTTTGATCAAAGTGTACCAGACACTCCAGTGAAGCTCGAAATCCATAGAGAAGAAAAAGCAGTTGAGTGTGAAAAACCAGGGGTGTCGAAGCAAACACCTACTTGTAATCTAAATGTAACAACTGAAAAAACAAAGCAAACAGAGGACGCTGCTAAGCACAAAGTCAAAATCTTCAGGCGGGTGAGTCCTGTTTAATGCTTAAAGCTCTGTTAATTATTGGGAGTAGAAGGAGATTTCTCCTAATAGCCTTCCATTTAAAATGCCATGTTTCAAACATTTTTGTGAATCTAATTTAAAACTTCTCCATTTTTATTTTCAGGGTTACTTCATTTTCTAACTGTCTTGACTCTTTCAAGATGATATTGCTGAACTCTTATATTGAGCAGGGTTATACGCATGTCATGTGTGTGTGAATATACACCTATACGTATAGGCGTATATAGAAATGGTGAAGAATTTAACGCATTTTTATTTCAGATTTCTAAACACTTTTACAGGACATTTGTCAATTTGCTGTATGATAAAAACTGCAGATATTAAAATATCTGTAAAACAATATGAAAACCGTTATTTTAGTTTTGATTGTTTTAACTTCAGATTGTAGGTAGAAGAAAATGCCTAACATTTTAATTAGGGCCTTTCTGCTTTCTTCGTGTCTCATTTTACTAACCAAACAACTTGCAAGAGCAACGAGATGTTTTTATTACAGTTCTTGAGAGTCTTTTAGTATATGGCGTCATATTCATCATAGCAATTATCAGTAATCCTTTCTGCCTTCTGAATAGTAGTATTGTAATTCTGACATTCGGTTCAATTTTAGTTTATGTGTCCTTTCTAAACATAAGTGACTTCCTGTGGATACATGGCTAAAACTGGTTAAGGGATGTTCATTGGTATTCCTGACCTTTTAAAATAAATAAAAACAGTGGTTTTCAACATAGGGCTTAACTGCAAATTGCCTGTGATGTGTCTTTGGTCAATATTTCAAAAAGATTGTTATGCAGTACTTGGCAGTAATTTGGGATATTGTTCAGTAATTTTTTAGAAAATATTATACAATGGTACATACATTCAGGGAATTCATTATACAGTATACTTAGAAAAAAAATGGGAACAATGTGTGGTAATTACATAGTGGTTCATTGTAGCATTCAGTAGTGTGCTAACATGTGGAAATGTTTATTTCAGGAATCTGGTGATGGGAAGAACTTGTCAGAGTCCAGAGACTCAGATACTAAAAAAGGGCAGCATGTCCCTGCTCGAAAAGGATCACAAACTGCTGTAATTCCTCGGCGGTCTCCTGAAGATAAAAATGAAAAAATAAGTAAAGAATCCCTTAGTGTGGTTGAAAGGTCCACAAAATCAGGTAGTGAGGTTTGGCGAAGTACTCTATGCTGTAATTCATATATATGCACAGTGAAGGATGATGAGTTTATGGTATCAGTTTTTCAAACAGTGTTCTGTAGTGCAAGTGATGGTGATCTGAAGAGCTGTTTGTTCCCATGATGTTTATGATTTTTTTTATTTCTCATTTCTTTTAAAATTTTATTTAGCAGGTAAATGTTTCGTGTGTAGATGTGTGTTTCCTGTTTAAATAGTAGAGGATGCTCACACAGTCAAGAATGGGAGAAAAAGTACACAAAGTCATGTCTGTATTAAGCTTTATTTCACATTGCAGAAAACTTTGAAATATTCTTCCATATCTATGTGTAAATACTTAATGTACATAAAAGTGCTATATAAATTATACTTTGATTTACTGATGTCTTTTGCACAAATTATTTCAACTCATTTCAAAGGGGAACATTATATTGTACACTGAGCCATCAGATTTCCATCTAAAATTTATTGAAAAGGTTGAAGGGATGTATTTCCCCTCCCAGCAATCTTTGTGCCCTCCCCGGCTCCCTTCCAGGAAGCGTTATTCTTCTAAGACTATGGTACTATGAAATTGTTGTCATTTGGGACACAAATCTCGGCAGCAAAGCTAGAGAGATGTCGTGTGACAACGGTGTCTTTAACAAGTAAACTCAAGCTTTGAATTCGTGGCTAATAAATAAATAAATAAATCTGCTTTTCTGGTCTATTGCCAATGCTGATGGAATCTAGATTGGTTTACTGGTGGAAGAAAACAATTGAAAATGTCAAGGTTAAATGTAAATCTAAATGTAAGTATTTTATACTGAATGGTGTCTTTTAGACTTCAGATACCTTGTTGCTTAACTTTGAAATTCTGAGTCACAAAATAATTGACATCCTTTCTAACTGCAAATTGCATGGAGTGAAATGAGTCTTTGGCATCCATGAAATAATTGTTCAAAATAGAACTAGGAGATGACAAAAAGATTTTTACAGTGATGATTTCAGAATAGAAGTTAATCTAAAAAACATTTTTAAATAGAGAGGAGGCTTAGCAGTCTCAATTAGGTCAATTAGCATAAAATTATTAAACAGCACACTTGTCTGAATCTCTTAACCGCTTTGAATTATGCTTATAGTGGCATTGTTTATTGCTAATCTTGCCCATCACTTCCCTGTCATGGGACTGTGTTTTCATATGGTTGAAACTTTGCCAAAATGTTCCTGGCATGTGGAGATTTTCCATTTGCCCTGACCCCCTCAGGCTATATTTTTTTGAAATGTTTAGTCCAGTTCTTCATCCTCCTTCTGAGGAGATGAGCAAAAATATGTATTGAGCAAATAAAAGCATTATTAGAGGTGCATTACTTAACAAGCCTAGCACATGAGCACTTTAGATCACAGTGGAGAATGGAAACAGTTGTCTCAGATCTGTACCACCTTGCTGGTGAGGAAGGGCAAGTCACTAATTTTGATAGGGATCATAGTCACATTAATGAGAGAGTTGATGATCCAACCACACAGTCTGTCCAATGGAAAAGAAAGTCTATCTTTTTTTATAGCTACTTGAAAACCCAGTTAGTTTGCTTCTGGTATTAATGCATTTTAAGTTGTACTCAGGAGGTGAAAGTAATAATATAGATGTACTTTTTACCATCAAACACTGAAGTTAGATCTTTACCAGTCTTCAATTTGTGTCTTTTTTTAGAGTGGAAAGTGAATAAATTAATATTGGTTGTTTCCCATTGCTTTCATGAATAGAAGGCTACTGCTCTAAATTAGTGACATGTTCTTGTGCTGAGACAAATGAGCTTTTATTTGACACTCTGAAAATTAAAGTCTGAAGGAATTTGGGTTTTTCGCTCTAGTGATTTTGATTAGAAGTTTCCATTGTTTGTATTGTTCATGACACAAACTTTATAATGGCCTTGTTTAAGAGTGTCTGGTACCTAACCAGAAGCTGAGGTGGTTATAATTGAAATAATTTTGATGGCTAACAGATACAGAACAGCTACAGAACAGCTAAGTTTAATGAAAACCACGATTTTAAAGTAAAGATTAATATGCTTGTAATATATGCTCCCCAGTATATTATTTCTTAATTTACTCATCGAAAAATTATTCTATGCTATTACAAAAATTCTGATTCAAAAATCCTATTTACGATCAAGCTAATAAACACTGGTTATCTTGGTTCAGTATAGAAGAAAATATAATGACTTATGTCAAAGGGTAAAAGTCCTGTTTGTTTCTGCTAAGGAAGTTTTTTCTGGATTAATCGATGTAATACAATATTCAAACCAAATCAGAAAAAAAACAAACCAACCACCTTGTTAAGTCCATTCCATCTACTCGAAGGTCAGTTCTTAGCAGTTTAAAAATAAAACCTCATGACATCCAGCGACAGTAAAAGTTTATAGCAGTGGCTTGAGTAAGCTTAAATTTTTTAACTCTGTGTGTTTTGATAGGTGTTCACGAGAAACAAGAAATTAAGAAAAAGAAAAATGATAAAGGATCCATTAGTGCAACTCACCTGCCAGCTGTGCCAGCTTCCAAACCTTCTGCTGATCAGATAAGACAAAGTGTCAAGCAGTCCCTTAAGGAAATTCTGATGAAAAGGTAAAGATATATTATTAAATTAAATTATTAATTTGTGTTTATAATTATTTTCTTTCAGAAGGCAGAGAAAAAAATACTAATTATTTGGAAGCATTTGGTAATTTTTGCCCTTGTGTTCTCTCACAGATTGACAGACTCCAGTTTAAAGATTCCTGAGGAGAGAGCAGCAAAAGTTGCCACAAGGATTGAGAGAGAACTGTTTTCTTTTTTTCGGGACACTGACTCGAAATATAAGAACAAATACAGGAGTTTAATGTTCAATCTAAAAGATCCAAAAAATAATGTATGTATTATTTGTCTGGTGTGCTTTACAGAAATCCTTTATTTGCTGTAGATTAAAGGAACAGTCTTCTATCTAGATATATTATTAATCCTTTCACAATGTAGTTTATCCTGTTTGTCATTTTTTTGCAGGCTTCCCCATCTTTTTGATATTGTTTGTCCTCTTGCACACTCAGTGTTCTCTGTGTTCTTTTTCATTTGCTCCCCATCATTAATTCTTCAACCCCTTGCTCCCAGTGTACTTTCTATAGTGGGGTTTCAAAGTGTAACAGATGTGTCTTGCCTAGTTTAAGAGTTTGTCTTTACCATTAACCTGTTGTTTGGGTGTCCCTGTACTCCCCATAACTCTGCTTACTGCACGCACTTCTGTTTCTGGTCAGTAGCTTGTCTCACTGTGCTTTTTCATACCCAGATTTCTCAAGCTTGGTCTTCACTCTTTTGTGCTTTCTGTGAGCCCATTATTCAACATCATACTCCCCTCCTCAGCTTATATCTTTTGGTCTTTTATCTGCTATTCTGATCAAGTTGCTTTGTCTAGAGTATTATACTATTACAATTAGCCAACTGTAAATTACATGAACAGGCTAACTTGTGCCACTGGCTTCTCTTTGCTCGTACTGCTATATTATGTGGGATTTTTTTATACCCTAGGAATTCAGTTCAGTCAGTCAAGCAGCATAGACATGCTCTTTAATACTGGCTTCTTTCTGCTGTGTAATACAGGGGATTTACACCTTTACACACACCCTCCCCACCCCCCGCCCCGAGTTACTGCTGCAATGAGCATAAACTCACTTTGTCTTTTGGAGCAACAGTTAATTGTATGTCTGATCATTAAGGGTATATGTAGATAAATTCTGTTATGTAGAATAAATGGAGCTCTGGAATTAAGCTTTTAATGTTATAAAATGTACTACCGCTTCCCACAGTGGGAGAAAATTACAAAACCACATGATCTGTACAGCTGTACAGACTATGTTGTATGTTGCTTCTCTGCTTTATTTCCTGCTGTGAGCTGTTTTTGTCTTGATGGAAATAGTGAACTTTTCTTCTTTCTTCTAGATATTATTTAAGAAAGTACTGAAAGGAGAGGTTACTCCAGACCATCTAATAAAAATGAGCCCAGAAGAACTGGCTTCCAAAGAACTGGCTGCTTGGAGACGGAGAGAAAACAGACATGTGAGATTTGTCAATTTATGTTGTTCAGTTGACTGCCTAAGCATATTTAACTTCTGTTTTCAGGTTAAGTGTATGTCGAAAGAACAGAATGCATGTTGCACAAAGCAACTCTGATCAAGAGGATCTCTATAATTTATTTAGTATTCAAAAACCAAAGGGTTTATTAGGACAGAATTGAAAGAAGTTGTAATAAATTCCTGAAAGGGGGAAACCATGCATTTTCCTTTGCCATGCAACTTTGTTGCTGCTTGGTCTTTCTTCTGTCTCAGGAGTGAAGGCTTCTTTGTCCTTATTTCCAATAAGATTTTAAAGCTCTAGCTGGAGCTTTATAGACACCAGTTTCTTAAAAAGGGAGAGAGATGTGTTTGGACAAGCTAAATCGAACTGGTGTTGATAACTTATGTACTGGTGGAGCATGACAATTCACGCACTAAGAAGTAAACCTGAAGCTGATAACCTGATATGCCAGTCTGAAAAACAGTCTAAAGGGGAAAAAAACCGCAAATCAAAACTGCCAACAAAGTGTAGGAGGTTAATTAGGTTAGTTTGAGCATTACTCTTCTTGAAAGAGAAAGTTACACTATATTTATAGCTGTGTTGACAGTTTAGAAGGATGAGCAGGAATATGAGGAGCTGTATCGTTTTTATAGAAAATGCCTTTTTCTTAGAGATTACACTGTTTGTTGGGTAGTTAGTCCGATGATAGTTAACTGCAGCTGCTTAGAAATGTCCGGTTTACAGCATCAATTTTCTAGTTTATAAAATCTGGATTTACGTTGTCAGAATCTTTGGTATTTATTTACCCCTTCACAGAACTGAAAGGCACAAAATTTGGGTGGAGTTAACTGATAGGCATTTTGTGTGGGTTTTATGATACTAGGAATTGAGAGTTATATCAGATGATTTCCAATTAAAAAAATTAATAGGTAGTGTAACACAGAATAGATGGATATTCATCCTCTTGAATTCTGTGTGCTCAGAATGAAAGAATGTTCAGTGGCAACTGATTCAGTACAGTGGGATGCTGTTTTAGAGACTGCAGCTTGCATTGCAACACTAATTATTCCTGTTTTTTTCCTTTGCGTATTGCAACTAGACCTGTTCATGAATCGTGACAACTTTTTCCTGGTTCCTATGCAAAAACAATTGTTGAATGATTCTATTACCTCAAAGTTGTTTGAAGGGCCTAGAAAAGCATGAGAAGTTTGTTTATTCTGTAATAATATCCAAAGCCCATCTTTTGTAGTACATCTTTATTACATTTATTTTTATAAATATCAATAAAATACTGAAAACGGACCATACAAAACAATATTCTACTGCTGTGAGGAACAGCTTCAAAACAAAGGTGTATGCTGCTCAAAAATTACTGAAGGTTCCTAAATATTTTGGAGGTTGTTGTGGTTTAGCCCCAGCTGGCAACTAAGCACCACGCAGCCGCTCACTCACTCCCCTTCCCGCAGTGGGACGGGGGAGAGAATTAAGAAAAAAAAAAAACCTCGTGGGTTGAGATAAACACGGTTTAATAGGACAGAAAGAAAGAAGGAAACAACAATGATAATACCAACAAAGGAATGTACAAGAACAAGTGATGCCCAATACAGTGATTGCTCACCACCCGGCGATCGACAGCCCGTCCCCGAGCAGCGATTTCCGCCCCCCGGCCAACTCCAGTTTATGTACTGGGCATGATGTCGTATGGTAGGGAATATCTCTCTGGCCAGCCTGGGTCAGCTGTCCCGGCTGTGTCCCCTCCCAGCTCCCCGTGCACCCCCAGCCTGCTCGCTGGCAGGCCAGCACAAGAAGCTGGACTGTCCTTGACTGCTCAGCAACAACCCAAAACATCAGCACATTATCAACAGTTTCTCATCCCAAATCCAAAACACAGTCTCACACCAGCTTCTGTGAAGAAAACCAGCTCTATCCTGGCTGAAACCAGGACAGAGGTATACTTCAAAATTTCTGGTAGTTTAAATAGAATACAACTTTTGACTGTATTTTTCATTTTCTTACTTTAAAACAAGACTTTGAGACTGTTGAAGTTTCCCCAGGGTGTTCAAAAGTAACTTTAGGTACTTGGCAGGCAGATAAAGCAATCATAGAATCTTTGTTTCTTTATGAAACCAGGCTTAAAATACTTCGGACAATCAACAAAAACTGATTCTGGTTTAAGTAGTAGAAATGTGCTTTAAGAAGCAATTTTAGAAATAATGGTTTTGTTTTATTTTTTGCAACAGAGCAAAGCAGCAGTGCTGATCAGAATTAGCATATCCATTACTTCAAGAATACATGTAAATGTCTTTTTTTTTTCAGGCACAGTGTTAGGTTTATGTACTAAAAAACAAGCTCCTGCAAAATGATACAAATCTGTATGTATTTATGTCCTATATTGTCCCTATTACTATGGGAAAAGAGTTGATGCATTTTTTTTCTTTAGCTCTTGGAAAATCAGAATTGGCTATCTTTAAATTTAGTGTTGAAGGTCTGCTTTATAACTTGTTTAAGCACACAACCGATAAGTACTTGCTGCACCGTAGGTGATATTAGACCTGCTGCTTGTGCGTTTGCTTTACGAAACTACCTGACACTTGCAAAATAAGAACGTATTCTTTTTTCCACCAGAGGGCTTCCTAATTGCAATCCTATTTTCTGTTGTCACATCTGTGGAGTTCCACATTTTATTATATGGATCTATACATAACTTTGTCTTTTTACAGACAATTGAAATGATCGAAAAAGAACAGAGGGAAGTTGAAAGAAGACCTATCACAAAAATTACTCACAAAGGAGAAATAGAAATTGAAAGTGAAACACCAATAAAAGAACAAGAGGAAGTCATGGAAATTCAGGTAGAAGAGAAGACATGGTGACACAGTATATTTAGTTCATAGATAATATGGTTGTGAAGTGGTTAGTTTAGGATTCTGTTGTTCGGATCTGTAATTACATGTTAGGTCTGTTTTGAGTTTAGTTTTTCTTTTATTCTTACTGACTTTTAATTCTGGCCCTGGTGTTTTTCTTTTTTCCGTGTTGTGTCCATGACTATATGATTAATACTGGCAGTAGTAGAAAATATTCTACATCTTACCTAAAAGATATTTAGGAATACCAGTTCCTTCTTTTAATGCATTTATAGATTTTATGATAGCCTTTTAGGCTATACAGCTTAAAGGAGAGTTTTATGTGTGAAGGGAAGAAAGTATTAGGAATATGAACAGAGGAAAAAACAGCTGACTGAAATGTGTTTGACTTTCCTTAGGAACCTAATCTGAAGTTGTCTGAGAAGTCAGAGGAAGCTGAAAAAGAGAAAGAAGTAAATGAATCTGCATCTCCAGACACCACAAGTCAACATAAAAATCATCTCTTTGATCTTAACTGCAAAATCTGCATAGGTAATTTTGAAAAGCATGTCAAAATAAATACATCGTGCTTGTATAATGCTTTTCAGTCATAAATCTCAGTGTAACTTAAGAATGTAAATAAATGTTTTTTTTTCACTAGTTTGCTGACAAAGAAGTGGAAGCAGTGTTTTACTTCATTTAGAAAAGAGAAAATATTAAAATTATAGGCTACTGGCATAAACTTGTCTTCTATTTAAAAAAAAAATCCCTTTAATGAGTATACGTGCTATTGTCGATTCCTCATTTCTTTATCCTATCCCATTACAGTGGCAATATTTATATATAATATTGTATAAATATATACAGCATATAAACTTATGCATTAAATGCTGCACATGAAGTTCCACCTCAACATGAGGAAAAACTTCTTTACTGGGAGGGTGATGGGGCACTGGAACAGGCTGCCCAGAGATGTTGTGGAGTCTCGTTCTCTGGAGGCCTTCAAAACCCGACTGGACGTGTTCCTGTGCAACCTGCCCTAGATGATCCTGCCTTGGCAGGGGGGTTGGACCAGATGATCTTCAGAGGTCCCTTCCAACCCCCACCATTCTGTGATTCTATACGTACATAAAAAATACGTAATTTCTTTGTCCTGTCCCACTTTGACGTCAACATGTGGTAGTTTTGGTGCATCTTCCATGTCTCCAGAAGAATTCCCCTTTTGACTCTAATAAAAACTAAAAAAAAAAATCACAATTCATTCTCCACAGGCCGAATGGCACCACCTACTGATGATCTTTCTGCAAAAAAAGTGAAAGTTTCTGTTGGAGTTGCACGGAAGCAGTCAGATAACGAAGCAGAGAGCATTGCAGACGCACTTTCTTCAACGTCAAGTATTTTAGCTTCAGAATTACTGGAAGATGATAAGCAAGATTCATCAAAATCATCATTCACACCTCTCCCAAAGTAATATAAACTGTAGAAACAGTATTTTTAAATGAAAGACATTATTAATCTTGTTAAGCTACTATGACTAAGGCTATTTTTTTTTAATGGCATTTCATTAATCCATTTGTGTACTTGAAGTTGTATGCTTCTTAGGAATGAGGTTCTCTGCTGGAGTAAATGATGCTATGCATTTATTTAAATAATACTATATATATTGTTGTGATTACAAACTTCTAATTACCCCATTTTCTTCTGGGAAAAAGTAAACTACCTCACGTTTTCTGGTGCAACAAGATCTAAAAAGGCACGCGAGTTCATATTAAAGAAGTCAGGATATAGATTTCATATTGTATCTTGCTATTAAGGAATGTAGTATGTACAGTGCTGCAGTTGAATGAGTGTGTGTGTTTGTAGATGCGTATATATAAAGCTAGGGAATTTGAGATTGCTCTAAACAGAGCATTTACCACAGATAAATCAGGCTAGTTTCAAATCTCAAAGCAACACTTCTCTAGAAATGACAGTTAACAGCAGCTTGTTTGGTGTTTGGTGATACTTGCTGTCAGCTCTCTCTTCATTTTCTTCCACACTCTGTTGCCCACTAAAGAGGGAATTGCAGTTTATGAGGCTGTTTTCTTCTGGTTTGATGGAGGAGTTTCTAGAAAAACACTGACTCCCAGTTACTTAGAGTTGACCAGAGTTTGTGCTGAAATTCTGCTTTATCAGGGCGGTGTGATCCTGTACCGAGGACGGTAGACTTTGTTTTATGAATAACTTGCTGAAGATTCAAAGAAGTAATTTCTAGTGTAGACAGAACAAAACGTAGGTTATTGTGTTACTGTAACAGCACAGCATCTGGGTGTACTACTGGGTGGCAAGCTTAGAGCTGCTAACAGCATGCCTAGGATATTTTGATAACAGCATGTTGGGAAAGGTTGGCTGTAACCTTTCCATGAGGAACCCCTCAGGTTGAGAAACTCTCTCCTGTGAAATTATTTAAATCTTCCCGTTTATTATTTGCAGCTGCTTTGTTGACAAAACTGAGGCTTTTTTCTTTTGAAGGTGGGGGAAACACTGTTCTGTACAGGAGATGATATTGGAGTTGGGAGGAGGTGCTCACAGAAGCTGTGGGTGAGATGAGATAAGATGAGGAGACAGCTTGTGAGGGAAGGGGGTCACAGGTATTCAGGTGGTGGACAGACAGTGTTGCAACAAATGATAGGAGCTAGGAAAGGAGAGTGAGGATAGGCCAGCAGGCAGTATGTTTTCTTCTCCTGTGGTGGGGGAAGATCTTACTGGGTCTGCAGCACCTCTCTGTGTCCTCTTCAGTAGCATTTAGTAAATCTTGGACTAAATAACTTCTCCGTTCTCAAAAGATAAGAGTAGTGAACTCATGTGCTGCTTACCTGACTGTCCTTCCTGTAACAAATATCTGCTCCACTGGAAGATAAGAAGCATGGTTGTCTGCCTCTCTTCATTGATCCTCAAGTATGCTTAACTGAAAAAGAAAATTCTTAATGACACAACATTTCTTTTACAAAGAAAAATTATGATTTACATTATGTTGTGCAATATGTCATATTCTAAATAAAGTGGTTTTTTTGTTTGTTGTTTTTTAGGTCAGAAACACCTGGTACTGTGGAATGTGAAAGTCTGTTTCTGGCACGCCTGAATTTCATCTGGAAGGGTTTTATCAATATGCCTTCAGTGGCAAAGTTTGTTATTAAAGCTTATCCAGTTTCTGGCTCTTTTGAGTATTTAACGGAGGTATTTATATTTACTACAAAGAATGAACAATTCATTTATTAGCTTCAGTGACTTGTTTACCTTGTAGGCTAATAACAGTGTAACAATGAAAGGCAGTGAAGCATGATCACTGTACTTAGTAAAGTATTTGTCGGAGGACATAGATTAGGGTACGTATTTGTAAGTAAAATATTTTTCATTTTGTCCTACGTGGGCCCATGCATCATCAGAAATCAAGTTCTTTGATATATTTTAAGATATTTTGCTCTCGTCTCACTGTAAAATGTTTCTTGAGGATGAGCAGCTGTTTTTCCAGAGATGGTTTTATAACAGTTGAACTGTTTTGGTTTTTTTACTATGGAGCATCTTCTATGGTATCATAGAATAGTTGGGGTTGGAAGGGACCTTTAAAGGTCATCTAGTCCAAGTCCCCTGCAATGAGCAGGTACATCTTCCACTAGATCAGGTTGCTCAGAGCCCCGTCCAACCTGACCTGGAACGTTCCAGGGATGGGACATCTACCACCTCTCTGGGCAACCTGTGCCAGTGTTTCACCACCCTCGTTGTGAAAAATGTCTTCCTTATATCTAGTCGAAATCTGCCCTCTTTTAGTTTAAAACCATTACCTCTTGTCCTATCACTACAGGCCCTGCTAAAAAGTCTGTTCCCATCTTTCTTAGAAGCCCCCTTTAAGTGCTGGAAGGCTGCAATAAGGTCTCCCTGCAGCCTTCTCTTCTCCAGGCTGAACAACCCCAACTCTCACACCCTGTCCTCACAGCAGAGATGTTTCATCCCTCTGGTCATTTTTGAGGCCTCTTCTGGACCTGCTCCAACAGCTCCATGTCTTTCCTGTACTGAGGGCTCCAGAGCTGGATGCAGGACTCTGGGTGGGGTCTCACCAGAGCAGAGTGGAGGGGCAGAATCACTTCCCTCGACCTGCTGGCCATACGGCTTTGGGTGCAGCCCAGGAGACGGTATTCTGTGCCGTAGGTGCACATTGCCAGCTCCTGTTGGCAATATATGAAGTAGCAGGAAACAAAATTTGCTACTGAAATAACTACCTCAGTGGCATCCATTTTCTGAATTAGAGGTGAGAAAATTGTAGCTCAGTTTTGAATTCAAAGCATGAAACGAGTCGATACCAAATTTGGAAGAGAAGTGTCTACTGGTGGTTTCTGATGACTGTGCAAGAAGTCTTGTCATCTTCTACAACAGAAACCTGCGTAACAGGGTTTATTTTTTTTTGCCTGTCTGGTGGCAATCCTGGTCCTAACCTTCTCTTGTAAGACTAAATTGTCCCCCGCAAAAAATAAAAAATGTTTATGTAGTGTTGTCTTTAGTGTCTGAGAAGCAGGAAATGTCTTCATGTCATAAAATAAAGATTGAAGAGCTGCAAGGCTCAGTGTTACTTCTTGCCAGTAACACAGGATGCATCAGCTTTCTAATTAAAAGGACTTAGGTCTTCTGTTAATGTGATTGTAAATCTGCTGTAAATCTTCAGTGAGGTGCAGTACCCTTTAATACTAAAGGATTTTTTTACAAATATGGTATGCTTTTCCAAACTCTTCTGCTTTATTTCAAAAAACTGTTTTTTAAGTATTCCTAAAAGATTCTGGAAGTCTGATTTTGTTGCTTGTTAATAGTGAACTCAACAATATCCAAGATCAAATTTATGTCTATGTATATACATGTGTGTAGATTATATTTTCCCCTCATGATTAAGATTTTGAAAGTTTATTATATACGTAGGTGTGAGACTCTCATAGCAGTTTGATCTTACAGATAAGTTGTGTGTTTCCAGAGCAGAGTACAATCTTGTTTGCAGTTAATGTTACTGAAGTAAATAATTTTGGGGAATGTATAGATGAACAGTATTGAATGATAACTAATTTAGTACAGATCATTGACTTTGCACTGAGAATCTTAAGTTAAATATCCAAAATTTAAATTAATTTCTTTCTACTGTTGAAACTTCTATGGATATTTTGAAAAGATAATTTCAGAACTAAAAGAATTAAGTATGTCTTGAGTATCTGAAACAGATACTGGATGAAGGATTTACCACAATTTTTTATTGGATTCAGATTTATTTTGTTGTTTCTCATAGGATTTACCTGATAGTATTCAAGTAGGTGGCAGGATATCTCCTCACACTGTCTGGGAATATGTAGAAAAAATCAAAGCTTCAGGGACCAAGGTAAGAATTCTACATATTGAAGGCTTGCCGTTTAACGTACATCCTATTTACCCTAAAGATTTTTTTTCCCCTGGAACATTTGTGAAATGCATGACATTTTAAGGATAACTGATGGTTATGTTGAATGGGATGGATGGCAGCTGGTGGCACTTATTTTCTTACTATCTAACCTTAGCCTGTTATTTGTTCTTTGAGAATACTTGGATTCCTTTGAGACAGTAAGTCATCATGTTTGGACGCCACATGTCACAAGTGTTACTCTTTAGTTTCGGTACTGTTACAGTATGCAAAACCATCTCAGTGGTCTTCTGCTGGACCTGTCCCGCTGTGTGCAGGTTGTCCTTGTGCTGGGGAGCCCAAAACTAGATGTGTTCTCTAGATGCTCTCTCACAAGCGCTGGATAGAAGGGAATAATCATTTCCCTTGGCCTGCTGGCTCCTTTGGTTCTGATACCCAGCATGCAGTTGGCCTTCTTGGTATGGACGTGTTGCTGGTTCATATTCAACTTGTCCGCCAGGACCTCCACTTCCTTTTATGCCAAGCTGCTTTCCTGCCAGTCAGTCCCCCAGCCTGTCCTGGTGCATGGGGTCGCTCCATCTCAAGGGGCAAGATTTTGCATTTGCCTTTGCTGACCTTCATGAAGATCAGCCTATTTTTTCAGCATGCTGAGGCTCCTTTGACTGGCAGCCAGCCCTTCAGCAGATTGACCACTGCCCCTGATTAGGTGCTATCTCAGTTTTGCAGGGGGGTCTTCTGTCCCATCTTCCAGGTGATTAAGCCATTAGATAGCATCAGCCCTAGCATTGACTCCTGAGCTGGACTTTGGTCATAGTTCTGGAATCTGAATACTGGTCTTCCCCCAGTACTAATGGATATCCTGGACACAATAGACTACAAAATAAAGCTTTCTAGTAATGTTAAGGGTGGGGAAGGGAATAATTATTTGGAAGCTGGCATGCTTCCCTACAACTTGTTATGTAGCTGGCTGATAAAATGCTGGCTTTTTTGTCAAGCACTGTAACTCTCTTTTTTTAATACTAAATGCTTTTTATTTGTGTTATCCAGTTTTCCTTTCTTATTTTTGGCTCTGTAACTGTTCTTCTGTTTCCTCAGTTTTTCTTTGCATTCTTGGAGAGGCTTTTTCTCCTCCTCTGAACGGTGCTTTTAATTAAAGAGCAGTCACTAAAACATTTAAAATTTCATATAAAAATGTATATGACCATCTTTTTCTCTCTTGCTTTATAAACAGGAGATCTGTGTAGTTCGCTTTACTCCTGTAACTGAAGAGGATCAGATATCCTATGCGTTGCTGTTTGCCTATTTCAGCAGTAGAAAACGCTATGGTGTAGCAGCCAATAACATGAAGCAAGTGAAAGATTTGTACCTCATTCCTTTAGGTTCCTCAGATAAAGTCCCACATCATCTTGTGCCTTTTGATGGGCCTGGTAAGTACAGTGTGGAATTTGGAACTTTATTATCATAATGCTACTTAAAGAAAGATAAGAGAAAATTAAATTTTAAAATGTCAGCTATTCTGTTCGAACATGTAATGAGTTTTCCATAGTATTATATTAGCTTCCTTGAAAAGACATTAATTTCCCATTGTAAGATTATTGTTGTCGAAAAAATTACTGTGCATAACTTTGTTTCATGTTTACTACATTCTTCTTCTAACCCAGGTGTCTTTGTAGGTTACAATCTCAGTAAATTCAGCAATATAAGTGAACTGTGACAGTAGTCGTACTGAGTTCCAAATTGATACTGTAACTTTAAAATAGTATTTTTCATTATTTGAAATGTACTGATTCCGTTTTTTCTCAAGTGTTCCAAACTTCCTTAATAAGAAAAAAAAAGACATGGAAAGGTTAAAAAAACAGGTGGGCAAGGAAGAAAAGATCCTCAAATGGCTCTCAGTTGTTCTGCTTACACCAGAGTCATTTTGTATCAATTTATTTTGGTTATAAAAGTCTGTGGACTATTTCTTTTTTTGAGATAGACAGGGACAAAATGAAGAGAGGATGTCCCACAACTCATAATTTTTTTGCAAGAACCTAAATTATACAGAACAAAATACGTAGTGAAGAGATAGCTAATAGTATACCCTGAAACACAGTGCCCTCCTGGAATGAGGGAAGCATTTTGGAAAGTCACTCTTGGTAAATCTTTGAAGAAGTATGTCTAATGTGGATTTATTAGGAGACTTTGTGGTTGCAAGTGTGCTATCTACTTTTTTGGTTTTTTCCCCTCTTGTGCTTCGCTGTCACTGTTACCAGACTGTAACTGTGTTAGACTAATATGATGTTTAACTTCTGTGCTTTTCCTTACCTGACTAGATGTCCTATATAACTGTCTGGTATTTTGTATTTGGAAATCATAGTGGGCGATATAGTACCTAAAGCAATTTTAGTTTGCAATGTTTGAATTAATAATTTTTGATGGAAATACATTTTTTGATTACTTTAAGTATTGTTGGTTATGTTTAAGGTGGAAATTTGAAATGTCATAGAATTAATACTTTCTATAATAGAAAGAGTATGGGGGTTATATTTGTTAAAATGGTTGCCTTAACCAAGTCAAAAGGAGATGATAAATTGCTGTTACAATTTTGTACAGGGATTGAAATACATCGACCAAATTTATTACTGGGATTGATAATTCGCCAGAAAATGAAGAGGCAGATTACTGCTGTTACAAGTGTTACTAGTAGTTTTGTGGATGAAGTTTCTGAAAGTACCTTGAGTAACTTGCCACCAGAGAAGAAAAGCAAGCCAAACAAACCTGAAGTGTCTCATCATGACTTGGTACTAGAAGAAGAGGAGGAAAATGATTTTTTTAATTCCTTCACAACTGTGCTACACAAGCAGAGAAATAAACCTCAGCAATCTAATATAGAAGATGTTCCAGCAGTTATCGAACCGTTGGTGGAAAGTACCAAACATGAACCACCGAAGCCTCTCAGATTTCTTCCTGGAGTCCTGGTTGGATGGGAGAATCAGGCTTCTACTCTGGAGCTAGCAAATAAACCATTGCCAGTGGATGACATTCTCCAAAGCCTGTTGGGTACAACAGGGCAGGTGTATGAACAGAGCAAGTCAGAAACAAGCCCCAGTGAAGACATACCATTATTAAATGAACAACCAAACTTAAAAGAAGAGAACATGGATGTTGCTGAGGTAACTACTGAAGTTAGTGAAGCAAAGACTGGTTTGGATGATCTACAAGAATCCACTAACGCTGCTGTAACTGTGGATGCAGCAGCTGTAGGGACCTCGAGTTCTGCAAGAAGTGCTGGATCTCTGATAGCACTGAGTCTGAAGGGAAAACCTCCAGATGTTTCCACAGAAGCATTTTTAGCAAATTTATCTGCTCAGTCACAGAATAAAGAAACTGAAGAAAGTAAAGAAAATGATCCAAAGCGGCAGTTACCTGACAAGGATAATGTTGCACAGGAAGTTAGAAGGGCCACAAATTCCAGCTTTTCTTCTTCATCAAATGCAGGGAAAAAAACCAATGAGAACACTGTTAGCGTAGGCTCTGCTGAAGGTACCACTGCTAATACCTCTAAATCACCACCATTTATTAATCTTAAGAGAGACCCACGACAGGCAGCTGGACGAAGCCAGCAGACTAATGCTTCGGAAAACAAAGAAGGCGACATTAGCAGAAATGAAGACCGACAGAATGCTTCAGGAAATGATCAAACAGAACCAGAGAATAAACAGGCTTCTGGAGAAGTGGGCTTAAACCCGTATCAAACTGATGCGCAAACAAATGAGACGCAATACAGTTCAGCTGCAGCAAAAGCAGATAACACAGGCGCATCACAAGCGGAAGATACCAAACGCTTAAAGGAAGATGTGCTGATGCAAAACATTGAAACAGTGAACTCATTTAGAAGAGGACCAGCAGCAACTTCATCTCATTTTGAAACCGAAAACTCTTCTCGCTCTGAATTCATTTCCAAAGTCCCAAGCCCTATTACAGGTGGTAGCTTCTCATCTGTTAGACCTCCACAGCAGAATTTTCAGCATCCTAAATCTAATCCGCCTGGATTTCAGTTTCAGGCTCCTGGACCTCATAACTTCCCTTCACAAAACAACCCTATGTTTGGATTTCCGCCTCATTTACCACCTCCACTTCTTCCTCCTCCAGGCTTTGGCTTTCCTCAAAATCCAATGATGCCGTGGCCACCAGTAGCTCATTTATCAGGTCAGCCACCACACTATGCTGGACCCATTGCACAAGGGCTACCAGTGGCTCACAAACAATCAAGATTTTTGGGGCCAGAAAATTTTTTTCACAGTAAAGACAGTAGGAGACCCGAAAGACGCCACAGCGATCCTTGGGGCAGACAAGAACAGCATTTGGAGAGAGGGTTCAGTAGAGGAAAAAATGATCAACATAGACAAAGATTTTACAGTGAAACCCATCACCAAAAGAAGGACAGACATGAAAAAGAGTGGAACAGCGAGAAATACTGGGAGCAAGATTCTGAAAGAAACAGACGCAGAGACAGAAACCAGGAAAAAGAGAGAGAGAGGAAGAGCAGAGAGGAAGGACAGAGAGACAAAGAAAGATTGCGATCTCCACACAGTGATAGGGCTGCTGATGGGAAAAGCCCCAGAGAGACTAGAAATCCAGAAAAAAAGACAGAGAAGCCTAAAAGTGAAGAACAGGCTCATGAAAAAGATAAGGAGAGGGAGAAAAGCAAAGAGAAGCATAGAGAACGAGAAAGTGAAAAGAACAGAGACAGACATAGGGACCACAGTGACAGAACTAAAAGCAAAAGGTAAAAAGATGCAGGCAGTCTTTTAAAATCCTATTTAAATAAACTGTTAGAGTAATGTCGTAAAACTTTGTATTAAAAAAAACAGCCTGCTAGGATTGTGCCATCTTTTTTATTCATTGTTGGTGTTTTGCGGAAACAAGTCTGTGTTTTGGTACCACTCAATGTACCAATACTCATCCTTTTTTTCATTATACCAACTATCTCTAGAAGTAGGAGTTTAATATTTTTAAAAATTTTACATTGCTGTATATTCAAAATTTTAAAGGTTTCTTTGATTAATATGCAATAAAGGCTTAGAAATTTTCTTAGCTGATAAAGTTGGCTTTAGTCAAGTCTGCAATATAGTTGCTGCCTTTGGTAATTTGTGCTCTCTTCTGTTTTAAGATGCTCTGATAATTTTAAAGGTGAATTTCCTACAATAACCTTGTTTTTAAATTGCACTGTTTTTAAAGACTGTAGCAAAGCCTCAGAATCCACACACATTACAACAAAATATAATATGCTCAGTGGTGTGAAGAGTTGTTTTTTTTTAAAAATTATTCAGTAATACAATAAAATAATTCAAGTGTATTTTACTAGTTTTTCAGGCATTTCATAAGCATCTGAAGCAGTTTGTGACCAGAAATTGGAAGGCTGAACTGCTCGAATGATATTGCTTTAAACTGCACTTGTTTTAATAAGAAAGCATTTTTAACCTAAATTCTTGAAAATATGATTTGTAGTAGTAAATTCATTTCTCCCACCATTTTCCATGCTTCAAAAACTTGAATACCTAAGCTTGTACATTACTTTGTGTTTTGCTATCCTTTTTACTGTAAAATGTAAATATTTTAAGGGATATTTTGATTCTAAAATGATAAAACTTTCTCACATACTGTGTGTGTTTGATTTCATAGGTGTGAAACTGTAGGCTAAATGAATATAGCAGGCTGAGTTACAGAATGCCACGTTTGTTGTACACTTCATGGCTAGGTTGTTTAGAGTTTCAGCAGGTGAAAAGGGGAGGGGGTGAAAGGCAGAAGGGTGTTCGTACCATTGGGAATTCTAGTAAATTGATGTTTTGTAGTGACTACCATCTGCTGATGAAAAACAAAAAGCCAAAAAAAAAAAAAAAGAAAACCTGAAAACAAACTAAAATCTCCTGCTCTTACACTTCTTGAAATACACCGGTCATTTTGTTGAGTCTGTCAGAAACAACAAAAATATTCCACTATAGAAAGAAAAACTTAGGTTTATTGTTGTTTTTCAGTGTTTTGTTTTTCACTTTGAGTACATGACCTTATGTACTGATGTAGCATTTTGCACTTCACTCTGCAAAAGCCTCTTCTTTCCAGAAAGGTCTTTCCAGTTTAACAACACAGTAATTGTTAGTTTTAATTATGAATATATTTTAAGGTAAAATTTCATTTGGATACCTTGCAGGTAGCTTCATGGTCAAATTGATTAAATTAAAAATCTTGTACTGAGTAAAGGAGGTGGTAGGCTTTTATTAAATAATGTTTCTTGGACTCATAATTGAGAAGATTTGTAAAGAAAAAATCCTCAGTTTGTTAGTAACTAGAAGCAGTATTTAAACTTTTAACTTCTCTAGCATGATCACATGATATGATTAAATTAGACTTTTCCAAAGTAATTCCATGGTCTGTATAGCAGTAGTGCCATTGAATGTATCTGGTAGCATTACACATGTGTTGTGTTGTTTCAGTATTTACATCAGGGTTCTTTAGACAGAGAAGTGCACCAAAGCATTGTTCTGGTTTTTGGAGTAAATTTTAAGTCAGCAGCTCTGCTTGTGAAGATTACCTGTTCCAAAGTATTCTACTCCCAGTTCACTGGTGCTCTGTCTCTCACATTCACATCCATTGGTACTCTAAAAATAAGTTGGGAACAATGAAAATTGTAACCCTGTGGAAGGGACGGGAATGCTTTCTGCCACAATTACCAGAAATAATTTGTTTGGAAAGAATATATAAACATTTTCCAAGTTTGCCAAGTGCTTTACTACCTGCCTCTTGGATGTAGAACCCAAAGAGAGCCACAGTAAAACAGCTCTTCAGGGAGAATTTTGTTAAGAGTTTAAATTAACAAGCAGCGACAGTTTTCAGGATTTGGTCCTAGAGTCTGAGTTAGTGTAATGAGAGTAAATCCTGCTACTACAGGAATAAAGCATGCTGTCTTCTTCATCACCTTTAGTCACGTTCCTTCCAACACTCGTGTTAGCTGGAAGGGCTCTGATTACTTGATCCTTGTTTTACACTGAGTCACTGCTCAGGCCCCAAAAAGCAGCATGCGCTGATGAGGAACTGGCAGTACACCAGGAGCCCCAGAGAGAACAGGATAAATCCTTCCCCAGCATCACATGGCCATAAAAGGCCCTCCAAAAAGAAACTGGAAGAGAAGAAGCGGGAGCCAGTTCAAATGCCAAGAGGGCTTTGTGAGCAGCCTGTTGGGAAGAGGGGAAGAAGCTCTCTTGCATCGGGCTGATCGCTTGAGGACTCAGAGTAGCTGAAGAGGATAGAAGGAACTTCCCACAGATGTTTGCAGTTCCATCACCCTTCCCACCTAAGTTATTTTCAAGTCATCTGTAACTGTGAACCACTTCTACATACTAGTTATGGTTATGTGGAAAGTAATGTGTGTCACCTGGTTTTACTGTGCTTATTGTCTCTGCTCCGTATCCGCTTTATGGAAAGACACACACAAAAAAATAAAATCAGAAATGGTTACTTGTTTCTGATAGGGACCCACAGAAGACTTGTATTCGGAGAATTTCCCTGCAAGGAGGTGAGGGTTTATTATGTGCTTTTGAGCAATAGTTAAGTAAAAAATGAAAAGGTATGAATCACTCACTATGATGTTTATTTAAGTATTTTACTTATACAGTAAGCCAGCAGTCAAATGAGAAATGTAGATACCATCATAAATAGTTTAAGCACACTAAAATATAACTGGATTTATTTTGTTTTTATTGCTCCCCAAGCTAGAATATGACTGAGCTTTTCCAGAAGGAATAGAGTTTTTGCATTTATATACGAGATTTACTTTTGCGATTATAAATTCGTGAAAAATATAGTCCCAGAAATTCAACTTACTGTGGGCAAAACCTTTGTCTAGTAAAATTTTAAAATCTCATTTAGGGACGTATAAGCCAGAAGGGTATCACTAAAGCAAAGCAGTTCTTAGACTTTCTGGTTTTTAAACTGTTAGGAATAGAAGTTATTTGCAGGCAGACTGCCATGTTCCCACATTGCAGTTGTGAATGGTTAAACCCAAAAGTTTTCCTGTCGTCAAATAGGGGAGACCTCTGCTGGAGGAGAACAGCGGCAATGTTTTATATCTGTTCAGTAATTAAGTAAAATACCTCTTCTGCTCTTAAAGTCCTTCTTTAATATTTTAGCATGAAGGCAGGCTTAAGTTTTACCCTTTTACATAAATGCATCATGTGATGGATAGAGACTCAGAAGGGAGGGAGAACAACTTCATTACCTTTGTGGACTTAACAAGTAATTACAGATGTTATGATTTTAAAAATGCCCATTACAACAAACATGCACTTTTCGCCCGAACTACACCTTCCCCCTCCCCTTTTCTGTTTATACTTTAATATCACAAAATTATAAAAGAGGAACTCTGCATTCTAATAAAACCTAAGAGTTTTGGAGAAACAGGTAAGTTGTGATACTGGAGTGACAGTTGGCTTTATAAGCTAATTATTACCTATTTGTTTACAAAACTATTTCCAGCACAATAAAGAAAAAAACCTGCAGACTTTCCCATTATTTTAAAGTAAATACTAAAGAGTATGTATAAGCAATGTTATGGGTAAAACATCTGATCACATTTTATATATGCTATTAATACTGAACATTAAAAAAGAAAAAGGAATTGGGGACAATTTTATTTAATGCTTTCTTATATTGGTTCCTGAGTCTTACACTGCCAGCTAACACAAGAAGCAGGAGGAAAAGGGAAATTAATTACTTTTTATTAAACAGTTTTTCAGTTAATTGCCATAATTTCCATTGTAAACATTGTACCCTTCTGCTTTCATTAGCGGAATCTTTCTAGAATCTTGGAAGAGCACAACATCTTTAATTTTGCCAATGAATTCCTTCTGAAAAAGCCCTGTAGTGACTATATTGACTTTCCTGCCAATTTCAAACCCACCAAAATAACAAATGCTACCATAGTTTAAAGCAGTGTATTTTTTCTGTGGATCAATATCTTCAAAAAGAATTAGCTCCTCATCAAGATAGACCTTAATACAAGTTTGATTTTGAACTACAGTAGCGAAATGCCATCTTTCATCAGAACAGGCGGAGTATTTGCTATGAATTAGAGGAACAGAGATTCTTTCTCCAAGATTAATTACAACTTTTAATGTTCCATTGGCAAGACCAATGGCAAGGAAATCGTTGTCTTCATCTTCAGCTTTTCCCATCCACACTATTAAGCCTTCAGTTTGATTGGTAGTAAAATTTAAAGAAATGCGGCTATGCTGGAGGTCTCTTTTTCCATAATAAGGATCTGTGTATTTGATATAGGAGTTGCCAACAAACTCTGCTATAAAAAATTTGATCTTTCTATCGCAGTACTTACCTGACCAGCCTAGTGCACATATGCATGTATATGAAAATGAAGTAGGTTGAGGAATACAGAGAGCTTGAGACCCACACCTATTTTGTGAACAGTGAATAGGTTGTTCACATGTGCTCCCTACCCACTCCTGTGGGCAAGAACAAGAAAAGCCTGAGTTTTCAACTTGACATGTTCCATTATTTTTGCACACTGTGTACCCACAAACCGTTCCATCGCAGTCACCAACGTTGGCTCCACCTTTGGGGTCAGTCACGGTAAGCTTCAGTTCCCTGTTGTTTATAACAATTTCTCGTATACAACCGGTGAAACTTAGGGGTTCGTTTTCTACTGCCATTGGATTAACAAGGTTTAAGGAGGACACCCCTCCAACAAAAAAATCGGTGTGCGTGTCTAGCATGTTCATTCCAGGACTAGCTTTTTGAGTAATGTTGATACCATCTAGGTCCAGGTAGCCTTCGTTACCAACCCTTCCTGCTTTGAGTGAATGCCATGTGTTTCCGCTTGTGGGGACCATCTGAAAGGTCTGTAGGATGACCGTCTTGTCTCCGAGATTGTAGCGTAACTGTATAAATCCATTTACTAATGATATACATAGAAAGTCACCTGTAAAAAAATGTATAAGTTAGTTTTACTTTATTTAGAGGCAGCACACTGAAGAACAGCATTATTCATAATCCTGATGCTTTCGTGCCAGCATTTCCCCGTTTTCAGTAGCCTTGTACCATCATCATACCTAAATAGCACAAAGGGAAATGTTCCATGATGAGCTTCTTGTGGCCTTTTTTTTTTCCTTTTCTTTATTGGAAACAGAGCTCATATTTGTTTCAAAGTAAAAAGCCCAACCTTCTGAAAAGCTCTCCTTTGGTGTAGAGACGAGGTAACTGTGAGGTAGGAGGAAACAGGATCACTCTGGCATCCAGGGAATGTGAGTTGGTGTTCCCACAAAAATCGAGTTTTGGCCAAGTTCCAAATGCCAGAATACTCTCAATTTCCATATGCTGAATAAGGCTTGATGGATTTGTCAGTTTAATGCACTGAAGGTTTGTCCACACCAAACATACTCTGCTGTCCCTGAAGCTGTTTTTCTGCAATGGGGGTGTTTCAGGTTTAATAATCTGACAGCTGTAGGAACAGATAAGCTCTATTGAATTCATCTGGAGGCCTCCGTGACAGGAAGTGTTAGGCAGGAGTTACCTTTTCTTGTACTACCAGTGTTTCTGGCCTTACAGGCATTATAAAAGCAGAGAGAGTACCACTTCGAACTACACTTACAAATGTGAAGAAGAAAAGCTGGGAAAGGTTAGGAAATGGGAGCTGGAAGGAAGGTATGTAAGGACAGAGAGAGAGTCTAATAGGGGAAGGTGACAGGGAGGCAGAAGAAGACAGCAGAAGAGTCTGCAAATGAAAGTCACATTTTCAATTTTTTTCATGTTTGCCTGTGCAGTTTAACTTTTTTTATATTGCATTTGAAAATAGTAGGCATAAAGTTGTTGGGTTTTTTTAAAGTAAGTTTATCAACTAAATTGATAAATACGTTTGTTAAATTTGAATGTAAGCTTTCTCTCCTGATAGTTACCAGTAAAAGTTAAGTTTCATGTAGTATGTTACTAATAAAGAAATACTTTTAAATTTGGAAAGTACAATTTCCTTAAAGATTCAGCATTCTTAAGAGTGGACCTGTTAGTAGAATGATGAAGTTTGCTTTCTTGGGGGTTTAATTTTTGAGTGCTTCTAATCCTTGAATTACATTGCCTTTAGTGAATGGCCTAAGTTAGTGGAGGTTTGTAAAAGTTACTAAAAGGATATCTCTCTTTGCAGTAACTGTTCAGGTTCCCGTTCAGGCAGGGTGGAGATGTTTCAGATGTATTAGTGGCTGTAGAGCACATGCTTCATGCCCCACCTTCCCTGCCCCAGACACTCATGGGAAGAACGGGAAGAAGGCTCTTCTTTCAGCTCCAGTCCAGCAACGGCAGAGCCCTTCCTTCTAACTGTTCCTTCACAGTTCCAGCTGTGATGATCTGTTGTCCGTCCCTGCATTTAGTGTTCACTTTGAGTACATTGTTTGTTTCTACTTTTTTCAGAAAATGAATATAATTCTCTTCATTTATGGTTTCTCAGTGATTTGGCTTTAAGCTTGCTTAATTTTTCAGTGCATAGTTTGAATGCACTCATTTAGCTTGTTTGTTTGGGCACGGTACATAACTTTCTTGTCTATTTCTTTTATCAGGACCTCAATCCTAGGGTAAGAAAGGAGCATCAGAAAAAGTTTCTGAACTACCTCTTTGGCAGCCTTCAATCCCCTCTCCTACCCAGACATGCAGACTTGCATAAGGACATGAGGTCTCATTCTTTGGTGTCTAGGGAGAAGGAAGACATCTGACCAGGGTTGCTTGCTCATCTGTCTTGTAATCAAGAGCTGGAGAAGCTGGAAAGTTCTCAAAGACTTCCTGACCTGGAAGGAAGTTTTTGGTACCTTTGCAAATTTGATGATGAGCTGTCTGGGTGACATCAGAGAATAGTGCTTCAGTTAGTCATAGTGCTGGTGACTCAAGCCTAAATATGTCTCTTGCTAATGTACTTGCAGTGAGTTTTGGAGTCTTAGGCTTAATACAAGAGCAAATCTGTGTTGCTGCATCTGCTATCCACAGTGTAAAGAGAAGTTATGGCTGAGTTACTTCTGGATTATGTTCTAACACAGATTTCAGGTGTCTCTTCAAATTGGAGTAACTTTCTTTTCTGCTAGTTGTGAGTAAAAAAAATTAAACTTTGTAATTTCAAGTCTCCCTGAGGCTCTCAAAGCACTTTCTTACTCCCCTGGTTAGATCCTCTCTTTTCACAGATGACTTGCCATTTTAGTCTTTGGCAAGAACAGCAGAGTGCTGAGATAAATTTTATGATGTGGGCGTTGATCCCAGGGTTCAGCACAGTATTTCTCCATGAGTTTATCATGTCATAGGTACTACTTGGGGACAACTGGATGGAAACATTTTAGGACTCTAATGTAAGGTGCTGTGTGCTCAGTGTCCATGAAACTTCCTCTCAAAGTGAAGGTAAATTATGTTTTTGTTCCTCTTCACTTCAGCAACCAGTTGCTTCACTTCAGCAACCAGTGACATTTTCAACAAGGGACCTCAATCTGCCCTGTCTCTGAGGGATGACTTGCACAGCTTAAGCCTGTGCAGGCCTATGCCATCATAAGAATTGTATCACCATTTTAAACAAATTGCATTCTTACCACTGAATTTCTTCTCTCTGCAGTCTCGGTATGGTAGACCATGAAGCAAGGTGGTTTCCACTGTTCCAGTTTGAGCATTACTCGGACCTGTTCCATACGACCCTAACTGGAGTCAAAGACCTTTCTGAGGAAGTTTGGTTTTGTTAAGTGTGAAGGAGATTACTTCCTCAGTTTTTCCAGAACTAGACTCTATAGTTGATCCCTACTTTCTAGAAAGTATGACCTACACACAGGAGACACAACTTTGCTTCCAGCTTTTCAGATTACCATCTCATCTAATATGGACTATTCATCCCCATCATAGTGTCACAAAAAAAGCAGAGAGACTCCTGAGATAGGCACTCACAGTCATTCTTCTGTTGTTCACGCCAGTCTTTGCCCAACTTGCTGGATGGTATGCAAGGAACTGTAAGGCAATCTATATCAGTAAGGTTGAATCTTTAGAAACAGGCTATTGTAGCTGAGCTGTGGCTTGAAACTGCAACGTGTCAATGTTCTGGGTGTTGAACAAAATCTTCAATGGTTCCAGCATTCAGTTCTGTTCTGATGCACCTTCCTGTCCCTTTCATCTTCCCCATTTCAGTAAAATAAAAAGGAGATTTTTTTTTTTAATAGCCCAAATGCTAAAAGATGGTTTCCTTGTCTTCTCAGGGAAGAGAATTTTATAGCAGGTGTTGCCTTAAGGAAGGAACTGTTCTGGAATGAAGATAGCACTTTTACTTGTAAACCCTAGTTCAGGGTTTTCACCAAATGACTGAAGGTCGAAGTCGCTCCACCATAGGGTAGAGTGTCTCTATTACATAGTAGAAGCTAGTGCTCCAAAACAGGTATCAATTTTTCTTCATCACTTTAATTTTCAGGTTTTCATGATGAAAAGTGCACAAGTCTTACTTACTTACTTACTCCCAGATCAGGTGTCAGCATTCCCAGAGGCCAAGTCAACTCTGTCCTGAGCAGTCAGTTCATAAATCTGGGATTTAATGAAAAGTCTCCTATGGGTACATCCGACTACTAGTGTGAGATCTGGATATCAGCTTATATGATTTCTTATGATGGATTCTGAACACATCACAAAAATTTTCAACTTGCTACTACTCTGAATAAGTATGTAAGTCTGTAAGCAAGTTGGTTAAAGTTACACAGTCAAGTTTTAAATTCTCCCACATGGTGACAATGCCCTTTCATGTTCAGCCTTTATCTAGACATGCAGGTGTGTCTGCATATCCCCATCTTGAGAGGAGATCATGCTTAAGCAGCATCAGGTCACCATGTTTTTATGTTACTGCAGGAAACTCCTCTACATTGTAATGTGTCAAAACTTCGTACAGTTGGAAACGCATGCTAGGAATGCTGCACTCTATTTTGAGACATCCTATTCATGCCAGAAGCATTGCCATGTGTAACAAATGCAATAGTGTTAAATTTACACAGCTGTGTTGGGCAAAGATCTCTGCAGTTACTGCCTTCACTATCAAATCGACCTAATGCTGATATGTTTCCTATCAGGACTGAATACAATGTCAGAGGATCTTAGGCTGACAGACCAGCGGCAGGGTAGGTATGCTGGATGCTATTCTTTACATTTTTCTTTCAGGGTCTCTTCCCCACAGTGACTCAAAGTCTACCACTGTGCTCCGTGTGTATGCATATAAGGCAAAGCCTTTATTAGCTGTTACAGTACCTGAATTTATTCCTGAACTTCACTGCAAATGGATGATAAGAAGGATTTCCCACTAGTTTTTAAGGTCAAAGGGACTTCAGAACATCCTTTTAAGTAACTCTGGAAGCAGTGGATGCAGTCTTCTAGTCAGTGGTGTTCACCTTTTTGATGCCGTTGTCTCCCCATATCCCCAGCGAGAGAGAGATGCAAGTCTCTCTGAAGGCTCCCTGTTTGCTTGAAACTCACTGATTAGTTCCTGCACTACTGAAGTTCTAGATACTTTTACAAAGACTCACAAGGCATCTGAGGCTTGTCCTTTTTCTCACCCTGTGTTAAATAAGCAGAAGACTCTATACTCTGCTGGGGACAGAGAATTTGATGAGCTCAATGCTTCAGCAGCTTCTGCAGCGTAGATGTCTCAAGAGCTCTAGGCAGTGGTTTCGTGGTTACAGAACATCTATAGTCTTGGTTCCTTCAGCCATTTCAGAGCCCTGAGACGGCATCTCTGGATGTATGTTTGCTGGCCTCAGTCTGTGTCTTCTGTTGCCTTTACCTCACCTTTCTGTCCTGTAGCTCAAGACCAGAATGTCAGTTTCTATCACTGTGGTATCGGGTAGTGTTTTTTCCACCTTTTTCAGAAACCTTTATTTATCATTGACACTGTCTCGGTGACAGAGTGATCATTTGAACCTTGTATTCTCATAAGCAGTAACATTCACAGAAATCATTCCCAGTTAATGAAACCTCTCACCATAGGCTGGTTTCAGTGTGTGCTCGTCTTCACTCTAAGTTGACTTTTTAAGCCACCATAATAAAGTGCCTGTGTCTCCAACAGTATTGTTGCCTCTTGTTGGTATGATGCATCCTATAACCATTATAGCTCCAGATGTATCTTTGCTCAGTGCTCTTTCTTGCCTTGCTGAACTTTGATTCTTCCGTTTTCTATCACTTCACAGTTTTCCTTTCACCCTGCTATCCTGTATGATTTTCTGTGGACCCAAATCATGTCCTCCTGTGCTGTGACCCTTTATGTGTTCTTCCAAGGAGCAGAACTTTCCTTGTCTAGTAGGGGTTCCAATAGCCATGTCAGCCTCCAGCTGAATGGCCGTACTCTATGGCCAAGGAAGGTGATGCACTGTGATGCTCACATGGGAGGACACCTAATTGTAGCTGTCCTTCACAGCTGGTCTTCTGAGCATTTCCAGCAGCCAGAATAAGGCCCATGTCCAAGAAGAGAAAGCAAAGCAGAAGAGGGAGGGCTATAAAATGGGTAGAACAAGGGAATGAAAGACAGAGAGATGAGCCTTATTCCCACTCTTCTGCAGCCTCTGTTGCTAATTGCTAGCCAATAATAATGTCAGCATGGTTGAAGTTTGTTGTTCTCAGCTTAATCTCTATCTTTGTTGCCTTCCTCGTCTTTAGCGATTTGTTAACCTTGACTCTGTCTTTGCCATGATCTGACTGCACGCACACAGTTACATACCAGTCAGCTGACAGGTTATATCAGCTTGTTGCAGCTGTTGTAACCTGATCTTTTATCTAGTCATGACCATTAATGCAAACTTATAGGAGCTACCCATGGGTATGCTTTCATGGATTATTACAGAATGATTCTACTCCATATACGGAGCTGCATCTCACAGGTAATGCAAGATTGAGAACAGGTATCAAGCCAAGCCTGTAAATCTCTCAAATGATGTAAAAAAATCACTGTGGCAATAGGTGGATTCCAGCTTCCTCTTGGAGCACCATCCCAGAGCAGAAGGGCATAGCTAGGATCCAGAACAACCCTGCAGGCAGAGTGATGCTCATGCATCTAGAAGGGGTGGGCAGTTATCTATTTGTAGGTTAGACCATTCAGCCTCACCTTTCAAAAATGCTGCTCTCCTTGGTGAAGAAACTTTTTCTGCTTCCTTTAGTCACCACTGTCACCCTGGCATATTTCAACGGCTAGAAGGAACCACCTTCCTTGAACAACCTCACTTTGCCAGCCTCAGTTTTGGTTTGCTTGCTACTGTGAAACGAGTAGCAGCAATGCTTTTAGGACAATGGAGATGTCTGTTCTGACACACAGACAGCTGGCAATTTGGCTTCCTACACTGCTGATTTAGTCTATACAAATGATACCAAAACTAGTAACAAAGCAGAAGTGATGTCTCTGTCAGTTAAGGAAACAGGGCAGCCAACAGAGAAGACTTAACCACCCTAAGTTTCTGTTCTAAAAGTGGGTGGATAATCAATTTGTTTCTGATTAGGAAAACAACACTTCTCCTTTGTGTGTATTCTAGAAATTCTGAGTATTTCCACAAGATTTTAGTCCAATTCAATGATTCAGTTTTCACCATGAACAATGTCTTAGAAAACCGTGCAGACATCACACTCCTGTACTGGCTATCTCTTCTTTTCAAGCTTTAGATTTTTAAACTGAAATGCCTTAAATATCAGGAGTTTAAGTTTTGAGGTTTTTCAGACCAGGTAGGTAACATAATCCTGTTAAAGACAGACAGAGCACTGGTGTTGCAAATGTTGAGTATTAAATTTAGCGTGAGTCATCCCATTCTGTTTATTAACCTCACTTCCTTCTTAGTCACCCAGCATAACTGTTCTTTCTCATCTCATCAGGGAACAAACCTTTTCATCACCCTGGCCTGAACCCTGGAACAGTGCAGTCAGTCTACAGCATATTCCACCTTCACGAACAAATGTAAACCTTCAGTAATGCTATGACTCAACAAAAAAGTAATGCTCCTTACTATCTTTTACCCAGACTGCCAAGGCCTTCAGGTATATCGAGTGGTTGCTATGTAAATTGGACTGAATTATACATTGTTCAAGCAGTTGACGGGCATCCAGCAAACGCGGTCTGAATCAAAGGCTGTTTATTCAACGGGGCTCACACACTTTCATTGTCAGAAATAGGATATGCTGCACTTGAGAAAATGTGAAGTGTGCTGGCCTTCTACCTACACTGCTGAACTCCACAAGAATGATCTATTATTTGCAGAAATGTCCCTCAGAAGCAGTGCATACAGCTGTCTGCATCTCCCACACTTTTACCTCATTGGCATAAAACAAGTAATCAAAGCGGGTGGGGGGGAAGTCCCCTTGTCATTCTATCTGCAAGTTTCCTAACTAAAATATGCATACATGGCTTGTTTGTTTGTTTGTTTTTCCCAGCTTATTATTCATATAGCTAGCCGTATATATTTTGCCAAACTTGGGAAGTGATTTTCTTAGGGACTGCAGAAATCAATACTACCAGAGTTAAAGTCATGATACATGTTCAGAAACAGCTGACAAAGCAAGAAAACCAATGACTGACAGAATTAGTGGAAATTGTCCTAACAGATAAAGATTCATAGGATGTTTTCCATTTTATGCCAATTTTCCAGGTGTTTAAATGTGTGTACTGAAGTAATCAGATTGTTAGAGGAGTGGAGGCTGGAACCAGCATATCAGCTTTCAAATAAGGAGACTAGTCACCTACCCACCCTTTCTAGAAATGCATGTAATGTTCTTTGAAAAGAACAAAGCAAGAAGGAAATGGTTCAACAGAAGTCTCATGTTTCTGTCTTCACCTACTAAAATTTTTTTTTAAATGATGGGAGGATTATTTGGTGAGGGCATGCCCCTGAAGGGAAAGTCCCAGTGTAGTGTTTACATGGGTGACAACCCACGCCAATGTATAACTGTGCCACTATGAGATGCTACAACTCAGTATCATTGCTAAATTAGCTGCATAGTCAGAGCTCATTTGTTTTAAAAAAACAGCATTGCCTAGCGAGGAAAAAAACGTTCTAATTATTTCCTATTAAAAAGGAATTTCAGAAAAAGATCCTGTGATTTCAGCAATGAATTTATTAAATCTTACATAACTGTGTAGAAGAAAAGGCTTTATATAAAGTGCTTTCTAAACTAATCCCCAACAGAAAGCTCCTTCACATCTGCTGGCTGCTAAGAATACTTCTGAGTCTTTCATCAGTCTAATTCTGTCTGGATTTGACAGGATCATATGAAGGCAAATACAAAGAGCCAGACGATTAGCTTTTCCTAAATCTTTCAAAACCTTAGGACAGTGAAAATGGAAGTAGGAAATCTGTAAAGTAATTATATTACCCTATAGAAGATGGTTTTTATTTTGAAATGAAATTGATAGGATTCTAGAAAGTGATTTAAAGAAAACATTCCTTCCTGTGCAAACAAAACATTCATGAATGGCAGTAGAATGAGGGCATGGTCGTGCTAAACCACTCCTGGCCCAAGTTAAACAGTCTTAGCATTCTCTTTGATGCTTCCACAGAGATACTTAATTTCTTTATATGCTAGCTGCTTCCATGACCTCTGACTATTCTTTTGAGCGAGACTCTTTTTTCTCTTCTATTTTTCATGGTTCGTGTAATGCTTTAGTTTATACAGGAGAGAACTATTCACTGAGACTCTCAGAATTCAGCCTGGAAGTGATAGAATTATAAAAGATTCATTGTAGAAGACAGAGTTCTTTGCAAATAAATGTATTTTTATTACAGATGTTCCATATATTTTTCTTTGAAGCTGCTTCTCTGTATGTGGTTGTAATTAGAACAAGGCAAACAAGAGATACCAGCAGTGTATGATGTATTACCAATCTTACCAGATAGCAGCCTGTTAAAACATCTGTGTACAGAATAAAAAGGTGGTAAATTGGGCATATGTGTGTTTATATGCATGTGTGGCTGAGTATGTTTATTGAAATGTCTCAAAGCTTTAGGCTTTGAACAAACGAATGTAAAAATACATGATAAATAGTTAAGTGCTATTTTGTCATACAAAGTCCCATTTTTGCATAATGTACTACTTAATACAAGTGGAAAATTTGCTCTGAGATCGTTATGGTTGATATGTAATGCTTCTGTTTAAAAATGTGCAAGACACCATACAAATGCAATATAAATATGAAGTCTGTTAATAAAGAATTACAAGAAGGTTACACCTTGAAGACTTAATTTTAAAATTTACATTTTTATTTATTTACACTGGTTGGCAAATTATGTTTCCTTGCCATGAAGTTTTAGGAATGTTAACTGAGTAAAGTTGAAAATACTTTTATAAATAGTAGAAATATTTTATTTAGATTTGTTTTTCACTCTGCATACCTGGCAAATGCAGAACTTGCATGTTTTGCATGCTGCACCAGCAAGCTTTTCAGCATTATATAGTAAAAAGTTGAACTTCTGATGAATCTCATTAGCTCTCTCATAACCTGTTCACTTTCACTTAACTTGCTTGATCAGTTTTTATATTGCTTTATTTTTGTCCATTTTAAAACACTGGGCCAAACCTCCAGACTGTGAATCCTAGTGTAGCTGCACTGAAACTGTGGGAGCAGTATCAGTAAATGTCTGTTGAAAAGCTGGCTACAGTTACTTTTCAGGGGCAAATGGTTTCCTGAACCACTTCATTAAATGCTTGCTGGCTTTGGACTAATCCAAAATTTTGTTATGCATGTTTTTTCTTATGGACTTGATTATTCACAGCTCATAACCCAGTCACCATGGACAATGAGCTACAGAGACTGAATGCATGAATCACTTCAACGTACTGCCTTTCTCTTTCAAAAAACTACCTGGTTGTATGATACCAGCAAACTGGAATATCCTTACCTGACCGAGTACCCAAATGCTGTGCAGTGTAAAATAGGATACCGTCTAGAGAGAGAGGCTGAAACTGTAGTTTGATATGGGTCTTATGCCGGATATAAAAGGGTGCAAATGACATCCATGATGATTCATTACTTCTGAAAGATGGATCACTGATGGAAAGATCTGAAAAATACGAGAGGATATGTCTTCTGAAAGATATTTTGAGAGGACTGCATTATTATGGCACCAGTTGTCTACAGTTATTTTGTGTAGTTCATAAACACTGTGCATAATACTTCCAATTCTTCCCTTTCCAAAGACTAAAAATAACCTAGATACAGAATAAAACTTAGATAATAGCAAATCAATGCCATTTTGTCTTTTGTGTGTCTTATTTTCATTAACAATCAAGCCTGTAGTTGTAATGCAAAGTAAATGGGATCTTGTTAGTGTTCATTTTCAAATAAACGTAAGTGTAATTTTTGCATTGTTTAAAAATCCAAATGCAAAATACTTTTGCAGGAGTCAGAATAAACATTTATTTCTTCACCATACAGATGAAAAACTTAGTGGAGGATTTTTAATCACAGAATCACAGAATCACTAGG
>NW_010532415.1:0-14585 GCF_000687285.1 Phaethon lepturus | reverse complement strand
CCTTACAGAAGTCCAGATAGATAGACAACATTCACAGCTCTTCCCTTGTCCACTGATATGGTTACTCCATCATTGAAGGCCACTAGGTTGGTCAGGCAGGACTTGCCCTTGGTGAAGCCATGATGACTGTCTCGAATAATTTCCCTGTCCTCCATGTGCTTTAGCATAACTTCTGTTATAAATGATTTAGTCCCAAACAGGATTCCAATTCAAATTTACAATTTATTAAGCAAATAGAGGCAAGCAAACAGCGCTGGGTGCGCCGGGAGTCTCTGCTCCACCAAGACGCACGTGGTACAGTTCCTGTTCCTGGTTTATATCCTGTCCGTTAATACATATTCATGAACAGGCGTGTCTTCTTCAGCGCATGCCCTCTTCTCCTTCTAGAATCTTCTCGAATCTTCCTCAGCGTGATCCTGTTCGCCAATACATATTCATGAATAGGCGTGTCTTCTAATACATATTAATGAACAGGCGTGTCTTCTTCAGCACATGCCCTCTTCTCCTGCTAGAGTCTTCTCGAATCTTCCTCGGCGTGCCCCCCGGGTGACCCCAAACCCTATGCATGCACTTTCTTTACACAATACTATGCGGTCAGTGGTCAAACTGGTTTGAGCTGATATACCAGCAAAGTAGTTTAACTTTCTCCTGTAAAATACCCCTTTTTATGGTGCAGGAGAAATCCATAAAAGTACAGAAGATTACACTTCATCACACGAATCAGATGAACATATTTCACACTTCTAAGGGGATCTGTTCCCAGGCACAGAGGTGAGGCTGACAGGTCAGTAGTTCCCAGGGTCCTCCTTGCTACCTTTTTTAAAAATGTGTGCAATGTTTCCCTTTTTCCAGTCTCAGGGACTTCACCTGACTGCTATGACTTTTAAAGTATCACGGAGAGTGGCTTGGCAACTACATCAGCTAATTCTCTCAGGACTCTAGGATGCATCTCATCAGGTCCTTGTGCATGTTCAGGTTCCTCAGGTGGTCATGAACCTGATTTTCTCTTACAGTGCGAGGGAATTTGCTCCTCCTGTCCCCATCTTGCAGGCCATCTTGTGAGAACTGTGGGAAGAGACACTGCCAGTGAAGACTGAGGCAAAGAAGTCGTTCAGTACCTCAGCCTTCTCCTCAGTTACCAGTTTGCCAAGTCTTGCTCATCAAGGGAGGTACACTTTCTTTGACCTTTGTTTTCTGGCTAACATACCTATAGAAGCCCTTCTTATAATTCTTTGCATCCCTTGACAAGTTCAGCTCCAGCTGCGCCTTGGCCTTCCTGACCTTATCCCTACACAAGAATGTCCCAGCTCACCTTCCAACTTAGTTTGAAATGTGTCTCATGCACTGCCCTCTTACAGCTTCCCTTTCTCTTCCTGCTACTTTGCCCATACACTGTTGATGGATCTCTAATTTCGCCAACACACCCACACTTTTCTGTTAGCTGCTCATACCTGCTGCCATCTCGCATGGCCAGCTGCCAGCCCAGCTGCTCTGGTCCTGGCTTCCCAAGAGCAGCGACATTTCCTGCAGACAGCCAAAAGCCCACGACCAACATTTACCACAGCGCTGATTAGGACTTTGAGGGGAAACAAAGACGTAACCCACGGGAAATATATTTCTGAAGGGACATGATGTGTAGAAGGAGAAAGACCTTCACCCCTACCACGCCACCTAAAACATCACGAACCTCGGCAGCTGCAGCCAAAGCAGTGAAACTACCCCAGCGTTCGGTTCAATGTTCTTGACTGAGGGACATTCAGGGTATTATGAGAGCACAGTCAGAGATGTACAGCGAAGTGTATCACAGCGCAGTGTGGGGCAGTGTTTATTTGAACACTTGGGCCTTCCTTTCATAATTACCACTAACCGAGAGTTAATCAGCCACCAGATCCAATTCCGACTGTCCCAGTTATCCAGGGAGTAGCCTCACAGGTGTCCCAATTAAACACAATATAAAGACTATAAAATATGTGCATAAGCTTGGCTCCTAGTGAGACCTCTTGATTAAAAAGACATCATTATTTCACACCTCTGTTAATTAGCACTGACAGTACCTCTGATTTCAGAAGAATTTGATTGCTTCCAGCATGTTAGCACACTGGCAACTGATGCAGTCCTGTACACCGCTCCAAGTGTTGCTCTTGAGAACAAATCTTGGTGCGTAGTTGCCAGGTGGGGTTAAACCACGACACATCTTAGTATTTTATCGCACATTTCCTAGACTTCAGATAATGTGGTTTTCCTCACACTCTGACCTGGGACAGGTAGAACATTTCCAATTTTCTGCAAGTTCAGAAGGGATGCAAATACCTGTGACTCCGACTCAGACTAAATGTGATGCTAAAAGAGAGCTGCAGCAACTAAACAGCTCTCTATCTCCTTCCAGTGACTGTTAGACAAGTTGAGAGGATTAGCCCAGAAGTACATGTCTTCATTGCAGATGTCTATAGTTAGATAATGCGAATTTTTTGACTAGAAAGGAAAGACAGACAGCTAAGACAGACAGCTAACTAATGCTAAGAAAGCATTGATATAACTGATACCAGAATTATGCAGAATTAGTCAGGTGAGCACAATAAAAGACAGACTTAAAAGTTGTAGAAGATGCAAAGAGGAATAGTATGAGGGCTCGAGAAAATGGTTAGTGGAATGCATTACTATACACAATATTAGTTCAGACTGTATGTTCCTATAGTCCATTCTGGACTTCAAGTTCACATTTGTCTCAAAAAGCAGCTTCAGGAGTGCTGAGAAATACAGCTTTCTCTAACAGCTGCCTCAGGCTCCATCTTCATGCAGGTTTCTGCACATCAGCAATCTGCCCAGATGTGTTCAATGGCTCTTTAACCTGCCCAGCGGTAAAAAAAAAAAACCCATCACACCTAATGAAGAAGATATAGGCTTGAAATGGTCTTTCAGGCTATGCTGGGTGGCTTGGCTGCAATGTCATTAGCATCAAAGAGCACAGCAAAAGATTTTACACCATTGAAGATTACACCAAGCTAACTGCCCGTCTCTTCAAACAGCAGCCAAGTTCTGGAAGAATCAAAGTGGGTCAGAGAGGTAACAGTAAGGATGAAATGCAACGTTATACTCAGTTGAATATATTCTGTTGAATAATGAAATTGGCTTTTATTTAGATTGCAAACACATCAGAGAGTATTTTTACACCAGGCTTAAACTACAGCCAAGAGCTAAGGTGCTAAGCAAATAGGTGCTAAGAGAAATAATCAGTGTGATCATCATTCAGAGTACTGTGTTTTTCTTCCAAGACTCATGGAGGATGTCAACAATATTAATTTCATATGCTTCACAACACCCTGCCAAGGTCAGCTCTACTGAGAAGCTATGACTGTGCTGCTCTTTGGGTCATTATCTACACCAGATGCAAAGCATATAAAGAGTGCAAAGCTCTACCTCAACAGAATAATATTATTTAGCAGGTGCCCTGCACAGATGAGAATTACTGCTGCAGTGGCATAGCCTTGATGAATGCTCCAAATATATCACTGGCATGAATTAGCTCTGTACCCTAACTGAAGAGCAGGAGGAAAACCTGTCTCCTAGTTCAGTGGCTTAGCTGCAAGACTTTAATTTTTCCTTTACATTATACATTAACCTCAATACAAGTACTTACACTGCAACCATTTTCAAACAAAAGAGTAGTCGCAATGGAATAACTGATGTTCATCAGATTAAATATATGCACATAATAGTAGTTCATAGGATGGGAACTGCCAAATGTTACCTGTATTAGGAGTCACTATACCATCAAGGTTTTTGAGCAGGATTTCCCCTTGTAAACAGCAAAAGGTTTTGATTTATAACTTATTTGCATAGTAATATTAAAAGTATTTACTCAAAGGATGCCGCCAAAATGTATGAAAATAGAGCTAGGGTGTATATATTGTGTATATAAGCAAAGCTGAATAATGAAATAAAATGTTAATATTGGAGACTGTAGAATGTGCAAACACATTACAGATGCCTATCCGAGTGTAACCAGTAGTAACAAATAGGAATCATGGAAATACAGTGCACTGTAATTAAAATAAAAACATTTGTTTGCCTAGGTTACAGTCATAACTTTTAGCAGCAATATCCAATTTCAGCCAATTATTTCAAAAGGCTCTGTCATATGCGCTGAGGTTTGCTGCTCTTAGTAGTTAGAGAAGCTTATGCTCCTGGAACTGAAAATTCACCATGTTCCAAAAAAAATATTTACAGGTTTGCCCAGTAATCTTTATCTCTGGCTCAGCTTTGTGAAGTTGAAGGATGGGTAGAAGCAAACTACTTCCTTAGTAAATTAAGAAGAAAATTAAGAACTGATAAACTAATGATCTCCATCTCCTCTTACCAACTACTTCTTTAAAATGTTGAGTGTTGCCTATCAGTCACTTGAAGCAATGACAGGCCAAGTTAAAAAAAAATGAAAAAAAAGATGTTTTTTGGTTAACTGAGGAGTAGTTATTAGTAAGTTTAATCAGTCTTTGAAGGATTACAGCAGACTCATGGAACAGTTACAGGGAAAGGGGAAGAAAATGTTAATAAATATTAAAAAATAAAGTAGGAGCCTTTGGGCTACATTGTCACAGGCCTTATCCAGCATGAAGGGAGCGTGGTCTTTCTCATTTCTTGCTCAGACAACAGTGAGCATTATCTTTTTTATCTTGGATCATCTCCCTGGCCAAGTTTACAGCTGTATTGATGCAAATAAAGGAATAGTGAAGAGCAGCATGGGCAAAGAGAACAAAAAAGGTTCCAGCTGACAGGAGGGGAGAAGAGGGAACTTTGTGAGCCAGATTTATAGCTGAAGAAGATGGGTGGTAGAACTGCACCCTCTGAGCTACGTCTGGAGATATTGGTGGACTTAGTGTTGAAGAGACCTAAAAATGCGGAAGGGAGTGTGCGGATCATGTACAAGGAAGAAGAGTGTCACAATTTTACGCGTGTATCTGCCAACTAGCTACTTCTCCTACTCTATCCTTGGCAGATTAGTCTTGTCAATATGCCCTCACATCAGGTCTGGCTGTCCCCCTCCATGTCCCCCTTTAGACCTCTGTTATGTCCCTCCCTTCCCTTCTCTGAGACCTAAGTAGCAGGGCAAGGTGGAGAGCAGAGGTCCATGACAGGGGCAGCTCCCCCCCCACAGTCTGCATATGAGAAGTGGAGGAAGAAAAACCCCAAAAGAGAGGGGAGGCAAGGACTCACTGAGTGGGGGAAGGCAGCAAATCTGTTGCACCCTTTTCAGCTTTGCATTTTCCTGAGGAAAGCATTCCGGTAGGAGCCGAAGAGAAAGCTCTACCCGTGCCTTGCAGGATCCTTGACTATAGCAGGAAGACACATGAATGAAGAAAAGCCTCATAGAGCCTGGCTTAGATTGTAAGGAACTTCCTTGCTCATTGGTGATTAAAAGTTTGCTTTGAACCCTTTTTGACTCCTGCTTGGCAACGTGGATTCACTGGGCTGGGTGGCATTCGAAGAGCAACTGTAGTATGACACATTTAAAAAAAAACTGCTTACTGATTTAGAGACCAGGCAAGTAAGGGTAGCCAAAGAGGCTATTCCACTCCCTTGCTGCGAGTAAATTGGGTAACCACCTGCTTACCTTTTGAAAACGTTACTGTCTCTACTGGTAGTACAGTGTGCCAGTAGACAAACTCTTTACAAACAGAAAAGTTCAGGTTTAAACTTATGTATGTAGGAACTCAGCTAGTGAAAGGCTTATTGCAGTCTATGTATTTTCTTATTTATAGATCCCCCAAAATAGTCTCTAAAATATCACAGAATTAGAAAGACTCGTACTGCCAGACTGTCCCACCTTTATTCATGATGAATGGTGATTTATTACTCTGAATTTATGATCAGTTTCACTAATGCTTTTCCCTAATTTCTAGCCTATTCTGTTGATGTTCCAGTTGGCTTTCAAAGTGGGGAGCATTGTGCTTCTAAAACTATTTCTTTTTTTTTCTGACATCTATTTTACACTACAAAATTACATTTGTTAAAATGTCAAACCTCTGATGATCCTGTTGAACAGTTACACAGTTTTGTCCTTGGTTAAATAAAGTCAAAGTCTAGGATGTTGCAAGATAATAATTTATTGATGGAAACAAACATTCTAACTACTTGGTGCCAACCCACTGTTTAACTTCAAGGACTCAGACAGGACTCAGAAACAGCGTTATTCAACTGACAACACCTTTCAGGAGGGGAGAAGAGGGAACTTTGTGAACCAGATTTACAGCTGAAGAAGATGAATGGGTGGAGCTGCACCCTCTGAGCTGCGTCTGGAGATATTGGTGGACTTAGCTTTGAAGAGACCTAAAAATGTGGAAGGGAATGTGCGGATCATGTACAAGGAAGAAGAGTGTCACAATTTTACGCGTGTATCTGCCAACTAGCTACTTCTCCTACTCTATCCTTGGCAGATTAGTCTTGTCAATGTACCCTCACATCAGGTCTGGCTGTCCCCAGGCATGGCCTTACATTCTCCCTTTCTCTGAGGAAGCCACAGAATGGGTAAAACAGCATCTCTGCTGTAATTTTCACTCTGCTTTTCCACGCCCCACTTCCACCTGGCCTTTAGACATGGCAGTGAGAAGATCCCACAGAACTGGAGACCTCACCATATGGGTGGGTCCCTTTTCTGAACACCTCCTCAAATTCATGGAGACGGTGAAAGGGCTTGGGTTTGTTCCTTAGTAATCAGGCTTTGTCTTCACCCTACTCTTGCACCTAGATCGGGAAATTCAATTATATTCTGTGAAGGAAAATTTACCTAGCCTGTAAAGGGATGGGGAAGTGTTCTACTAGTCCCATGGTAAAAGGTATGAGCATCACCACTGTACAGAACTGCACCAAAAAGTAATTAACACTGTGCTCATAACTGATTTTTCAATTCAGCAAGTGAACTAAAAAAAACTGAAAAGCTTCATTCCAAACCACATTTTCCTTTTTTGAGGAAAAACAACAAAAACTCTTTTGTTTCATTGACACTTTTATATAAGAATCATTTCAGGTGTATGCATGGGGAAAAATAAGCAAATTAAATTATGCATAGCATTCACAAAAAAGTTGAAAGAAACACTATATTTTGCAGTTAGCAATCATTTGAGGCTGAGCAGGCTTAACCAGAGAGGAGGAATTTTGAGTTGGTAGCAGACTGAGGAGATCTAAACACAACTCTTAGTGCCTAAATGAATGCCCTAACCAGTAAGCCACTGGGCAGAAAGAGATAGCGCCCAGTCAGTTTCAGCTGTTACATTTTTTCTGATTTGTACAAAATACTTTGTCTCTGATGCAGATCAAAAGAATGGTGGTAGCCTAGAAGATCAGCCACTCAGCAAGGAGATAAAACATCCAAACACTCTAGGGAATGTTTAATTGTGTTTCCTAAATATCACTGCTCAGAGAGACAGTGAGAAAGCATCTATTTCCTGCTATATTAACACCAGAATACTGGTGGCTCTGCTGCTGTCCCCTGGAGAGGAAGTGCGGGCAAGATTCAGATCTTGCACTGAATCCTGAATTCCATTTGCTTCTGGGCAAAAGCAAGACGAGAACTTCTCCATCATTTTTTGTACTTCTAGCCTAGAAAATATATTCCAATTTATCTAGCTAATGCCACTCTGGATCACAATTTTAGGATAACCAAACACCAAAGCATAAATTTTGCCATGAGCTTAGTTTTCACTGAAAAGAAAAAAGACTCAGCTTTAATAAGAAGAATGATTGCATGAGAGTTAAAATACCATTAAAAAAGCACTTGTAAAATAACAGTGACTAACTGACTGAGCTGGAAAGGTGTGGGAGTTTTTTATTATTATTAACTGTAGATTTTTGAGGTCGTTTTGAGAACCTGTCTTGTTTGAAAAATGTTTAACTATTTTCATGCAGCTATCTAAAGCATATATCAAATTCAGCAATAAGAATTTGAAGGTGCACCTACTATTATGGCATATTGTGGCCAGATTTTGATCTCCTATATCATTTGGCAAGGAAATGGAAAATGCAATTTAAAGAAAACAAATGTGTAATATTAAGTCTGAGGTCAATAAAACTAATAGACAGTATATACTTAATGGCATAACTATGGAGAACATTGATGACTAAATGGATTAGGAGTTATGCTATAAATAATCTTTATGCCACCATCTCAGCTCATCAATCATGGAAAAGCAATTCATAGGGGTACTAGGAAACTGGAGTACCTTTAGCTTCTTTTCTGGATAACACCAACAATCTTCTGGATTGGGGAAATGTAGTAACCTAAAATGAAGAAAGTTATTCATTTAATATGGGGCCAGAAAACCACTAGCAAAGATTCTGGGGGAAGGATTAGTGCAAAAACTGTAAAGCAGGTCAAGAGCTACCTGTGAGATAATGAGACCCATCCCAAACAGAGCAGACACTGGTTAAAATGGGGTTCCTTTTGATGTCCCCTAAGGGTAGATAGAGGACTGACTGGTAGATTCTCTTTTACATTTCCTGTAAAGATACAGGCACAAAACATTGAGTTGATGAAATTTCCTGAATATTCATTGATGGATGTAAAATCAACACTGGAGCCAGCAGGATTATATTACAAGAAGTGTAACTACTCTTGAAGATTAAAGCAATAGGAACAAGGTTAAGGCTAGCTGTAAGGAGTACAAAATCATGTATTAAAAAGCTGTTTACAAGGAGTTCAGGTGTCAGAGTCATCCACTTTTCTGCCTTTACGTTGTTCCCAAACTGGTAGGCATGCTCTGATAGTCACAATCAGAGCACACCTATGTACTTCAGCAGCAGACAGCATAGAAATCCAACTAGCAGCCTGGGCTCAGAAACCTGAGCTAGCGTAGCAGGCACCCAGAGTCAGACTCCACTTGCTGATACACAAGATTGGCACCCAAAGCCATTTGAAACCCGACTATCAGGATTTCTTGTTGGAGCTGTTTTGCATTCTGTGAAATAGTTTCACGCTAACTGGAAGAGAAACAGGCACTCAAGTCGTCTCTTATCAGACAGATGCTCCCTTCCTAACTTCCAAGGTCATGTCCACTCTTTCTACAGCTCAGTGAATACTGAATGACTGAACAGTTTATGTAATATTTGGTGACAATTCAACAACTTGACTGAGAATTACCTGCTACACATTTGTCATGGATTACAGCATCTCTTTCAGTGATGGCTGACAGAAGATCAAGCCTATAATTCATAGAGAGGAAGTCCTTGAATCTATGTCCTACATCCTACATTAATGCTATCAGCACTAAGCTCTGATGCCAGCCTTCCTCAATTTCTGGGGAAGAGCTGAGCTCCAGGTTTTCATTTAATGCAGAGACATCTAATTACTTCCGTGCACATCTCTACAGCATTTTCTATTGGGTAGGGTGGGCAGCATCCAGCTCAGTTTGGTAGCTCCTATGAACTCCAGTCTTTAGTGAATGTAGGCCACAGAGCATACAGATGACCAAACTTGCAAAGGCATGCTGTATCCCAAACAGCCATGATACGAAGGGATGTACAGAGCACGTATGTCCTTGGTCCTCCTATATTTTCTCCATAAATAGCTTCCAGAGCATCAGTTACAGCAGTACTCCTCATCACACAAGCTACTAAGCAGCTATGGGTCTTTCAGAATAACTCTTTGAAGATCCCAAATCTCTCATGAAAGTTTCTATCACATTGACAAAATTAATAAGCCAGTATAAAAAACACAGTGTGCAAAGGCATACTGCCAGTCCGTTTTGACTTTCTTCTGTCTTGCTAATTGGATTCATCTGTATTCCTTATTTACCCCATTTCCTCTGTTCCACCTACCAAATCTAACAATGGCATCTGCACCTGTCTTCCCTTCTCCCTCCTGCTCTTCCCTCAGTTCTGCATCAGCAAAAAGTAGTTCTGTTTTGAAGTGCCAGACCACTAGCCAAAACATCTGCAGAGCAAGTTTGCCCCATTCTCTCTCCACCTTTCCTTTTGTCCTTCCATCCCATTGTTGTCCATCCATATCTATCTTTCTTCATATAAATATAGAGGTCTCAGTTTACAAAAGATATTGGTGAGCAATTCCCTGAAACTGTGGGGCAGCCTACTGTTCCCCACCAGTTCATACCCATGACCCAGGGAATGGAGTGTTTATGCTCCAGCCTTTGCAGATCTCAGGTCTGTTGAGTCTGGAGACTGTGATTTAGACTCTCGCAATTGTTTTCAGCCTATTGACATCCCTGAAGCTAGTTCCATATCTCACTCATTCACAGCACAGCATCATGGTCTCTCTCCTACTCTAGAATCCCATGTGCCAGATGCACTTGGCTGGTCTGATTTGTAACCTGCTGTAGAGTGTGGAGGAATGGTCTTCTTAGCACATCTCCACATTCAAAGGAGTCACTCCCAGCTGCAGCCTCCTCCTGTCACAGGACTGACACACACTCTCCTGTTGGAGAAAGAAAGTATCTGAGGTCACTGGAAGGTCTGGGCATCACAGTTTTTATTCTTGTCTTTGTTCTGGAAAGCACTATGCACTGACTAACTGCAGCCTAAGTAACAGAATAAGAAATAAATCATTATTAATGACACATGCTGCCCAGCATCAATTTTGAAACATGCCCAGGTGGAAACACACAAACCTCGCCTAACACCATTTCTGCTTTCAAAGAGGCCTTTAAATGGCCAATTTGTCTTGAACAGAAAAAAATTAACATTGCTTTCCAGACAGTTACCCAGAAAGGGTTGTAGGCACTGTGACTGTGTAGGCTATTGGTCTGCATCCCAAATACCTAGTGTGGCTGGGAGGCAGGAGGGGAGAACAGGACAAACATCGTGAGTCAGAAACAGACAACACAGCTACAATTTAAGCAAACTTACTTTTTCTCCCCTTGGACTTAGGGTCATCTTCAGGTAGTTTGTCCAAGAAAAATTTCGTCTTGCTTCAGGAGGAGTTTTCCCTAGAGAAGAAGAGCCAGAGTAGGAAGTGCTAGTTCAGGAATATTCTGGAGGGAAAGGGTGTCTTCCCTCATCATTTGCTCAGACTTGATCCATTTCAATTTTGCACATGCTGGTGATCATGTGGCATTTTGGCAGACATCTCCAGGAAAAAGGTTTGGAAAGGGCTTATCTGACTTCTCTGGAACAGTCAAATAAATACTGATAAAAACATGTATGCTTTTCTGCATAAGATACTAAGGATAACTCAAGTTGCTGAGCAAAGTACTACGTGCATTGACCTGGCCTCATGCCTTTCCCACCATTAAAGAGCAATGCACTCTACCCTTTAATGCTTCTCAGTCCACGTTAGCTGCTCTGCAAAAACACCACAAGAAAATACAGAAAACAAATCAAGCTGGACATCAAGAACTTTTCACTTAGAGTCTTATTCATTGATTTTAATAAGTATGAGATTTATGCTAATTGCTTTTTATCTTATTCATGAATATGATTCTATTTTATTCCACTATCTTTAATAAAGACATATTTATCTCCATTAGCTCTTGGATTGGCCACACTACAGTCATGGAGTTGAAATAACTGCAAATTAAATGTCAGCTCACATTCTCCATATCAGTTAAATTCATGTGCTAGCAGTTTGAGTACCGTCTCAAAGATACTATTTCTGTAACATCTTTTCTGTATGCTGTGTGTTCAGGCAAGTTACTGATGAAGGCTGCCGTTAATAGCTTCCATATTTCTTTACTGTCTTCAATAAATCAGCAATATTTCCCTAAATGGGACAAGGACAAGACTCAGTTGTAAAGATAGAGCTGTTCAAATTTGTGTTTGGACATGATGTATCCAAGAACACAGGATGTTACATGGAAGGTATAAATTCTGATAATCAGTTAGGACAACAAAACCTTTTTATGTTCAAATTAATTATGAGAAAGTCATCATGGTAATATGTGAAATGTGTTACACTGAGATAGGAAGTATACCACAGGAAAATAAAGATTAGTCCTGCAATTGAGGAACTGTTTTCATACTCAGTTTGGATTAATCTCTTTCCTCTGTAACAGATGTGCTGTGTGACTGGGCACATGAGTACATTGATATTTCCATTGACCTGCCAGCACATTTCCTTAGAATTTGAACTCTTAGCTGCAGAAGATCTCTTACTATGCACAGGTTCCACCTCTCATATTATATGGTCCTTCCTGTTCAGTGGATTATTCATCTTGCTATATTTGTACCTGTTAAAGTAGAACACACACAGTAACACAGAACTACCTGGGTTAAAAATATTATTTTAGAAGGCTCTTGCAATCAGTTTCACAACAGAAAAATTCAAAAGATGGCAACATTTCCCTCCTTTACAATAAGAACACCACGAAAGGGAGGACCTGGATTGCAACAGTGGTTTTTTTATCCTAGAAACTTAGTGAGCAGTGTCTGAAGAATTTCAGTGTTTTCAGGATTAGATATATTTTAAATACATTCAATATTGTGAGAAAGGCCAAACTCCCGATGAGAAAAGGTGAGTTGCAGATGTTCAGGGTCTGTCTTGATGTGATGCAACAGACCTCCATAATCTTCACATACTTCAAAGCATAACAGGCAACATCTTGCTTCAGGGATTACTCTCTCTGGGGTAGATTCTGTCTCTTTTATAGAGTAACCCTTCACTCCTGGAATAAAGCATGGGCAAAGTGGAGGCAGACACATGACACAATTACCCTTACCACGTTTACACCCTTACCACATTTCTCTTGTTCTTTCAAGGTACTCTTACCATCTTTCCCCAAGTTTCTTCTCCCTCTTTCATCTGCATCCATGAGGAGAGGAATCAGGTTCTTTTAAATGGGTGAAGCTCCTGTGAAGCTAAGACTAGAAGGTGTCCTCATTTCATGATCAAGTAAAGGGCGGGAAATCCAACATGTAAAGTCATGAAACAGTAAATAGTGAAACCTGAGCAGGTCAGTGTGCTTTGAAGTCTGCAAAAGGAATCTGCAAAAGTGAAGAAAAATTACATACTCCACAGAGCATTCAAGATGCGCTTTCAAGCTCTGTAGGAAAAGAAGAAAGCATTATGTTCTTTAGAGCAAGGCTGAACCCAGTGTCTCAAACCAAACAGCTGGTTCTTCTAGCAATAAATTCTTAAACACACAGTAATATTTTTATCTCTGCCTCAGCCTTAAAGCAGAATTTAGAAATCTTGAGAATTCATCTCTCCCAAAACACACGCTCTCATCTAGCTAAACAGATTTCAGGGAACTGCAGATGAAAGAAGAGTATCTATAAGTCATTAGAGTGTCAGGACATCCTCAGTGCTTTATGGCTTCTTGGCATTATAAATTAGCTTCTCAGCATTATAGGGAAAGTCTAAATGGCTAATTTACAATGAATAAAAACAGTAAAAAGAATGTTATCATGGATGTAACTCCAGAAAAGCCAATGAGCGGGCACTGGAGTTGAACTGAAGTGACAATGTACAATTTTCTACATACACCTGCAATTCACCTCATGCCAATGGCATGTTTCTGATCAGATAGAGATAGAGTACATATGCCCTTTCTGTTTTCATTTATGCTTTATCTCCCTCAAGAGTCTTGTTACAGTCAATGAGTAAAAGTTATGGTATGGGACATTACTATTACCATCGAAATAACTGGCATAATGTTATTTATGCCAGTTTAGTGAACCAAACAAGCCTAACTCCTACCCTTGCAGATGGGGCTGAAATGCCAGCACTGTGCTTTCACTTTCAGCCCCTCTAGCATTAAGCTTACTGTGCTCTCAGAGAAAAGCATGCCCAAGAAAGAACAAAAGTTATGTGTTTATAAAAAGTCAGAGCAACATGTTCTCATTTCTTTCTGTAAAGATCAGCTTTGAACCAAACACAAATTGACTGACTCCAGATGATGCCATAATTTTGGATATTATACTATTTTGGATAGTATCTAAAGGACTACAGAGGCATAACAGTTCTAGCACTCGGCAGCATTTTGCACGGGATAGACATATTCAAGTGGTCATATGCGGGAGAAGGATGGACTTCACAACTCTATGAGAGTTATATTCCAAAACCATTTATTGTCTTGTCTGACTCCAATAAATATCATAATTTTTGCTTAGCCACCGCGCACACGCTCATGATTGGTTACAGCTTGTTACACACATTATTGCAGTTGGCTATATACAAAATATCATGTGCTGTCCATGCACCTCTCGCACAGTCAGGATTCGCTGCCTGCAGGTGTCCACGTGCTCCTTTGCTTCCTCTTAGTTGTTTACCACAGCTCCTTCTCCTCAAGTGCAGATATCCAGCTGTTTACCAGCTTCTCAATGCCACAGCTCCTTCTCCTTAAGGTCAAGCCATGCAGGGTGATCCCAACATCTCCCCCTTTTTGTTTATCTAAAAACAAAACCTGATGGATCATTTGCAACCTAAGGACTGTGAGGAAGATGGACTATCTGTACATTCTTGTATCGTCCTGCGCCGCGCGCTCAGCCCAGCAGTCGGTAGGTGCCAGCTTTACATGGGCGTCCCCACGGAGGCAGCGGTGGCCTTGCCGTACACTAGCCCACTGCACTTCGGGAAATCCCGGTATTTATACATTTGCCAAGGAACGAGTTTTGACACACGTGGCCAGCGAGTGTCGGAACAC
>NW_010532414.1:0-6118 GCF_000687285.1 Phaethon lepturus | reverse complement strand
CTCTACTCTTTTCCCTGAGTCCCAGCAAAATGCTATTTTGGGTAGGATAAAGTACATTAGATTTTTTGTTGTTGTTGTAAGCATTTCCTTTCTAAATGATATTTAGTATTTTAGTCTGAAGAGGCTCCTTGGAGAGTCTGCACTTAGCTCACATCCTTAAGGAATGCTTCAAGTACAGCTGGTAAATCTGGAAAATGCAGCAAGTCATGAGAGCAAATATGAGCTCTGAGCTGGTCACTCGAAAGGGTGTCTACAGAGGCACCAAGTGAGGGCTCAAAGGTACAGGGAAAAGCAGATCCTTGAAGACTAACTGATTACTGTCAAAGCAGTTTATATTCCCCTTTGCTGCTCCTCAGGCAATTTAGGCAATCTGTCCTTTACTCTGAAAACAGTGCTTTCTAATTCACGCCTTTCATTTACAGGTGGATGGCTGACATTCCTTTTGCCAAACAGGTCTAATCTTTGAGATCCTTTTCTCTAAGGATTGGTCCTGGAGGACTGTGCTGCTTTGTTCTCTTCTGGAACAGCTGGAACAGCCAGAGAGCCAGGTGCAAGATGAGAACAAAAATACCCAAATCCATTTAGAAGGCTTCGATAATTTCTGTCTGCTTCCTTGAAGATGGCCGTGGCGATAGTGGGTTGGTGCCAGATTGGTTTGGCAGGCTCCAGCAAGACATCGTTTTCTGGCATGGCTAATATCCCTTGTGTTCTTGAGTATGGCATGTCCAAGAACTTATGTTGTTTCTCTTGGACTACCTGGATGGGAGCTTTTTTTAGGCTGCTGCCATGTGATGATTAAGTTCTGGAAAATTTTCAATTCATTAACAGAAGTTGATGTAGATTTACCAGGATGAGAGGAGGGTACTGCAGCTGGGTCCAAATCATCTCTTTTAAAAGAACTAAGTACCTCTCAGCCTTCTTCCTCTTATGACTTAGTAGCTGAGTCTAAAGCAGCTCATTATCTGATAAGCCTAAACACATTAGGTGAAGAACACATGTTCAGGATACATGAATGTGGCTGGGCTTCATTAAGTAGTGTGCAACAGCTGTTTGGACCACTGATGATAGAGTATACACACCAAACAGAAATGGGGAGGACACCAGACATCATGGGATGTCATATTATCAGCAAGATAACGGTCCCCCTTCTAACTCCCTTCAAAGAGTTTATTTCCTGAAATCCTCCTCTGACTCACACTGAGCTCCCAAGGGAAAGAGGAAGGATGAATAGGAGACGGTTTCTTCTGCACACAGCAGAAGCATAGGATGTAACATGTGGACATGACAAATCTGGGAACAGGAATGGGCGACGCTAGCTCGTGCAGATTTTGCAGTGGAGCTTTTTTTTAAACAACTTCAGCCAGTTTAGGAGAGGTCTCCCTTCTACTGATCCCAGCAGAGACTGCGCAGCCCCACATATTGTTTCAAGTTGAGATGCTGGATACCAAACCTGTAGGTAGTCAGCAGTCAGGTAAATATTGCTGCTAGCATGAAGGACGTACTTATGGAGGCATTGAGTGCTCAGTGGAAAGGAGAGAGTATTGTTGGCAATACAGTCTTAGCTGCTGGGTTAAATCACAGTAATTCCTCTTTATCCTTGGTTCTATGGAGCACATACATGAGTAGATACTTGCCCCCTCAAGTGTGATGCGGAGATAACTGCAAATGAATGAGAAGCCTCTGAAATGAAGCTTTGTGTCAACATGAAATATGGTCATCATTTACCCTGACCTGAAAGACACTGAGTGAGGCTTTTCTCAAATTCAGTCATGGTCTCAGAGGCATATATCAAACTCTCCAGCAGGAAGGTTTTAGTCTTCTTTCCTTTCTGACCATGTTTGGAAACAAATGACAAACAAATCTTCCTAGGAAGTATCCTTTATGGGGAAATGTGCCTTCTTCCTTGACAGAAAGAGCTACTTGGCTGGATATAGTGGTGTCATCTGAAAAAAGATTTAACTTCTGGTGACTTAGCTTCTGTCTTGATCATAGTATTTTCAGCGGTTATGAAAAAATGACAAAATATAATAAAATTTAATACCCTTGATGGTGTAGACAATAAGAAACTATTCAAGTGGTCAGATTAAAACATCATGAGCAAAAGCTGTACAGAAAACAATGAACATTCTTCATTTAAAATATGATAAAGATATTATGTAACACAGCGTTGAACTACTTACAATCTCCATTTTGCAAATGAGCCCTTCTTTTCTCTTCAGATTTCATTTTGGCCTTTATGTACCACTGGCATCTTTTATGAAAAACAAGTGAAATTTTAATTAAAATACTTGTCATACATAAAATAAATGTACATTAAGTTTTATCTGCATTTTTATGAAAGCCAAAATCTTTGCATTTGGAATATATATTTAGTTATGAATCTAAAGAGAGAAATATGCATGAAGAACCTCAAACAGATTACATGCAAATAAAAACAAATCATGGTTGAATGATTAGTATGAAAATGACTACTTAAGTTCAAGTTTGATGCAATACTTTATTTCCAAGTTTGACTACTCCAAAGAATCCTGATTCTTTAATAAATTATTACTTCCCTGCATTCTTGTTTGCATACAATGGTTTGTGCTAATTAAACCTCATCCTATTAACTTTCATATCTAGTGGGTCAAAAAAGCTCAAATTTTCTTCACAAGATAATAGTTTCTATGACTTCACCATGTTTCATGAAAAAAGAAAATATTTTTTCACATCAGGATCACTTTTTTTTTTTCTGTGCAGTCTGAGCCAGGCCCTGACTTATTATTTATTCTAAGATAGCAGCTATCATATAGGATAAACCATAAATAACCTGCTATGCGAGTATGATGATTTAGCATACGCCTGTATGATTGCTATGAAATTGCAAATCCTTGGCAAACAACAGAAAAATCTGTGGATGTTCAAGAATTGTTAGCAACCTTACCTAACAATGCATGGGTATGTTGAAGAAAACTGCCACATGGCAAGCTTTCAGGTTCCCTGTAATGAAATCTCCCTCAGCCCAAATGCTGCCTACCTGAAGGACTGTTAATGCTGATTTAGAGGGTCACAGGGTAGGAGCAACTGTTTCAGTCAAGAAAAAACAAAGTATTTCCTCTTGGTCTTAAAGCTCTTTCTCACTCACTGAACAGCCTAAGAAGTATGATTCAGAAGGAAATCTTTTGGTCTAAGGGCTAGGTTAAGGGCTAAGGGCTGTTGGAGCACTGAGCCCAGTGGAAAACCTCATGTGCTTTGGTGTACAGGCATTCAGTTCCAAGACTAGCTTGAACAATAATGACTGGTTTCTGTGTGTTCATTACCAGCCTTATAAACTAAACTAAACTATAATTATAAATAGTATATCCAGTAAAATACTAACAACGGAGATAGGAGAAATATGTGAACACAGTCACCTCATTTCAATGGTTCATTTAAACTACTGAAACAGAGTAGGAACACTCACAAATTCATTCATTGCTACAGAGGTGATGAAGAACACCTGAAGGGCAGAAACTTCAGAAACTGTCATGGTAAACCCTTATGGAGGGAAACAGCAACCTGGATTCTCAGCTTTTTGTGCAAAACTGAGATTTTGCACCAGTCGCTGGGACCACTAAGCATGCCAGTGCCATATTTAGGACCTGAACAACTGGTCTGTGGGGTGCCAACTGCCAAGAACACTGAAGACAAGCTCTTACGCTTAAAGTGTCTGCCCATGGGAACAGTCAAAGAAACAAGGCTTTAACCCCGTCCAATCCTATGTATGCATGTACCCCCCATGTTTGACAACAGAAGCCAGTGACTAATCACCAGCAGAGGAGTCTTCCAGCTCCAGCCCCCCATTCCCTGTTAAGTGTTGGCTACAGAACAATTGGAGAGGAATAATTTCTGTAATGATAAGAATAAATCACACTGAGCTTTAACATCGTATTTCCTGGAATTTAGCCAAGACCTCCGACTCACTGCATATCCCGCGCCTCAAAGTCTCTGGCGCTTTCATTTTTCTCTCTGCAGTTGACAGCCATGCCTCCTGCCTGCTCTTGGTGCGTAATCACTCAGCAAAGTGCAGAGGCAGGTGCTCATTTAACCCAGCCTCTCCACTATGAATAGACTCATCAGCAGCCCTGTGACTTGACAGCTCATCAAATTGCTAATTCTAAACAGTGAAGCAGAGCACATCTGTAGGGTACGAATCCCATTTTTCACACAGAAACTTGCCTCCAGTCCTGGAGTAAATTGGGTATTTACTCAAAGTTTTCTTGCTCTGACTTCTGTGGCATACACTCTTATCACTGCATTTAAACAGCACTTGAAAATGAATTCATATCTTACATAATTGAAATGGTCCCATTGAGTAAGTTGTTAGAAAGCTAAGAGAATCTCTGATAGCCTTAACATTAGCACAAACAGGAGGAATAAACACAGAAAGCAAGCCATTTCCATATTTTTTTCATTCCTGAGTTTAGTCAGTTTTTTCTAAAAGAAGCATATGAGTTATGTTTCAGGATTCCATGTAAGGATTCCACACAACCGTTTTCTCTGGAAGTTTGTCTTTGTCTAAATAATTCCTCATTTCTGAAAGACCCTACAGTTGGTCAGTGTTTGTATTAATCGTAGGAAAATTTACTCAGCTTCTAAGATTATCTAAGGTCACAATATGTTTCAATGTTAACTGTTCCCATTAACTTCAACAGAATGTTAGACTTAACTGGCTTTATTATTTAGCTGAGAGAGCATAAATTCACATAATGGTAGCTACTATAGTGCCATATTTGGTTGCTGGGGTACTGCACATAAAACCTCTGACCTACACTGATAGGTCTCCATTTTCTTTTCAAATTAGGGGTAATTCCATACCAACAAAACAGAAACTTAATTACAAATCTGAAAGTGCAGTACCATCTACTGATATCAGCCCCATCTGTGGTGACCATTATCACATTCAGAAGTCAAGTGTAACATCTTTTCTCTAAGTGTAAACGCAGGCTCTGAACTAGGACAGTGATAGATTGCAGAATCCAATCCCAACTCTGGATTTCTTCCGTCCCAAAGCCAAGTAAGAAGAAAACTCCACGGAGAATCCTCCTTACAGGGAGGCTCTTCCATCGGCTGTTTTATGTCTCTCAAGGAGGGAGAGGGGAAAAGGGTAAAGAAGGGCCCAGAGCCCACACAACCCCCCATGCAGAGCTCACTGCAGGAGCTATGAGCCTGACTCTTCTGCTCGAAGGCCCATACCTCTACAGAAGATCAGTCTGGTTTTAGGCCTTCTTGATCCATGGCAGCACTGCAGTGCCACTAATGTCTCACAGAAGAGATGGAGACATAATGTCCTTCAAAATTTTGCTTCGCTTCTCGGTGGAAGCAGATGAAAGCCTGAAATAACACAGGAAATACCTGGAGGCACAGTGAAAAAGGAAACAAGGCACCATGGAAGCAACTACACCTGTTGGAATCTGAGCTCCAGCAAGGACTGATGTTCAGACCTCCATGTCATTTTTTAGCAAATCCAAATAGAATTTGTCAGTTCCCTTAAAAACATCAGTGTGTAATTGAACATGGCATCTGGCCACCCAAACCAAAACACTTTCACATCCAGGTTGCATAATGTCATTATTTGATCACAGAATCACAGAATCATTAAGGTTGGAAAAGACCTTTAAGATCATCAATTCCAACCATCAACCCAACACCACCATACCCACTAAACCATGGCCCAAAGTGCCACGCCCACACGTTTTTTGAACACTTCCAGTGATGGTGACTCCACCACCTCTCTGGGTAGCCTGTTCCAATGCTTGACCACTCTCTCCATAAAGAAATTTTTCCTAATATCCAATCTAAACCTCCCCTGGTGCAACTTGAGGTCATTCCCTCTTGTCCTATCACTAGTTACTTGGGAGAAGAGACCAACACCCACCTCGCCACAACCCCCTTTCAGGTAGTTCCAGAGAGCGATGAGGTTTCCCCTCAGCCTCCTCTTCTCCAGACTGAACAGCCCCAGTTCCCTCAGCCGCCCCTCATAAGACTTGTTCCCCAGACCCCTCACCAGCTTCATTGCCCTTCTCTGGACATGCTCAAGTACCTCAATGCCCTTCTTGTAGTAAGCGTCCCAAAACTGAACACAGTATTCGAGGCGTGG
>NW_010532413.1:5371-10326 GCF_000687285.1 Phaethon lepturus | reverse complement strand
GAGCGGTACCTCGCGCTGGGGCCAGAGCTGCAGATGGCCACACGGTGATGTTTATGTGGTGCTGCTGTACCTGCGTGTGCTGTCAAAGGGACTTCCGCGAGCCTGTGAAGGTGAGAAGATCGTGGAGCGTCGCAAGAACAGCGTTAGTTATCTTATTTGGCTGTTTTATTTAAATCTCCAGTAGAACTTGACCTCATTCTGTGGCACCAGCCTTCAAAACGGTGTTTTCCTCCAGGCACTGCTTTTGAATTTCTGTGCTTGTTTTTTATATAGCTTTTCTTCTCTTCAGAAGCTGGGAAATATGAAAAAAGGCTCCTGTCTGAGTGAGTGTTGCAATCTATAAACAAGCTCAAATGTGGTGCTGCTTTTTGGGGTTTTCTGTTTTTGTTGTTTTGGGGTTTGGCTTGTATGATACAATGAAAGAAGGGGCTAGTAAATGTAGCCCTGTGTCAGAGAGCTGTTTGGGTTGGTAGCTTTTTTAATGTGACCTCTTGTTTTGCTGTTTCAGCTGTGCAAAATGGATTTTCAGGAAGTACTAAACAAACTGCAGAATCATATTTTTCCTCCAGATGTAAGAGTGTAACATGGAGTCGGTGACCTTCAGAAATGAATAAGTACTTTTCTCTGGTTTCATTTAGCTGTGTAGCTAGCCATTCCCATTTCACAAGTCTGAGTTAACTGTAGGCTGTGTTTCCCCCCAACATTTACTAAATATTGAAGAGAGACAGTAAGGACTTTAACACTGATCTCCAGTGCAAAATAAAAGATATTTCTCTTCAGGTTGCCGGAGTTAGCTCTCCAGTGCATTGTGGCTCCGATGTTTGGAGAAGAAAGAAATATGGGATCCAGACCTTTTTTTTTCCATTTGCCTTTGCTGTAGATGAATGTTTGCCAAGGGTTTGTTATCATCTACAGAAGACATGGCTGAGAAATTGCATGGTGTTGCTGTTGTGTTTGAAGCGTGTATGTCTAATCACATTTATTCAATAGACTCGTTATTTTCTCTTGGGAAGATCTGGATCTCCTATACTGGCACACGGACTTTTTCTCACTGCATTCATCAGTCTTCATAAGAAAAGTGTCACACGGGTGGCTCTTGGGAACAGCTCTGTTAGAAATGCAGAGTTGAAGCGGTACAGACCGCTGAGGTAGCGAGCAGTAAGGAAGGAGGGGTTTATTTATATTCCACATTCCAGGTTGATAGGTCTGCATACTTTGCATCTTGGCGTGTGTAATCAGGTTAATACATCACCTTGAGGGCTGGAGAGAAAAGTAGTGAGCATAGGATACCGTGTTCTGTGCTCTCTAAATCAGATATGGACAGTTCTGCTGTCAGGGTAGCCTGAGCCTTTCCCCTTGTGTTGTGGAGATGCTGCTGCAGCAGGGTTTGTCTCTAGATGGAGTTCTAGATCAGGCTTCTCGCTTTTTACACGAATATTGAAAGCAACATAGGGATTTCAGTATTTAGTTAACTCAGTGTTCGCTATGTATTTCTAGACAAGTGCCTTGTTGCCTTACTCTGCTGGGTATTCGTCATCCCTTGAACGCACCTTTCCCTTTGATGTCTCATTGCTTAGTGTTTTCTTCTTCCAGGTTCCTGAAAGCACTCGTGCCGGGTGTCTGCAGCCCTGGGGAACGTGCATGTTCTTGTGCTGTAGTGACTGCCCTTGCCCACACTGCTTCTCCGTGTCCTTGACAAGTTAAGTTGCCACTTGGAGCAATGTCATGGATTTAGCTGGAGCTAAACAACAAGCTACGTTTGAACAGGAAAGGAGTCTCTGAAGCCAGCTCCATTGCATAGCTTTCTGGCAAGTGTAATACTAGCTGATGTACTATGTCTATGTTATATTAGAAAGGCTTTAAATAAGGGAACAATATGTTAAGGAATGCTATACAGGAATGACAAAGAAATATGTTCACAAGAAACATGAATCCTGCTGTTTTTTGTATAAAGTGTTGATTGGATCAACTGCTTCCAGGATGAATTTTGGTTACGGTGACGCTCTGTGTTGTACCTGCAGAAAATACAACTAAAAATAAATAAAAAGAAGTGAAGTAAGTATAGAAGTGCAGTTGCTGTGCTCCTGTACAGGAGCCCTTTAGACTAAATACTTGGAGATGACTTGCATGTTAAAATTCAACAGAGAAAAATCTCCTGAAAAAGGGGGGAAATCCTTGCTCTCCCATACGGCTATTCTATGCAGAGTAAGCGCACAGAGATGGTTGTTCTCCCAGACTCCAGACCTAGTTTGCTCCGTTGCTTTGCAAGTCAAATTTAACTTGCAATCTGAAAATTAAACTCTCTTCTTTACAAATGAATATGTAAGATGCAATAATAATCTGTATTTATTAGATAGCAGGTTGAAGCATAAAAAAACCCTCTCAAATTACTCTCTAGGAAGTGTTAACAATTATTTTGTCTCTAAAGTAATGAGATATGATTCGGACATATTCGGGAAACCAAAATAAGTTGGATTGTTTGGGTTTTTTTAAATTAAAAAAACCCACCAACAACAAAACAACAACAAAAACCCCCCCCCCCCCGTCATTTTACGTAGTCACTTGCTGATAAAAGCTTGTATAAACTTGTTTCCAAATCCACCCTCTCCTCCCAGTTCCTATACTTAATGTTTGTTTAGCTTTACCTCATTTCCTATCTTTATTATTGTAACTTCTGGCCGGATTGGCCTCCCCTTGATTAAAAATCTGGGGCTGCTAAAATAAACAGCCATGAATGTTATTTTGGCCATATCTTTTGCTGTGTCATCCTTTTCCACCTCAAAAATCAAGTTCCTGCAAGCCCTTGTGTATAATTCAGTTCTTTCCTATTTTTCCATTCAGATTGTTTTATTCCTTCCCTTGGACTTGCAGTGTACCCATAATGTTGGTGTTACTGCCCCATTTATTCAACAGCACTGCTGATTTTGTTCTTGACTAGTCTGTAGCTTTGGAAAACCATTACTGAATTGGCCTTACTCTTCTGCATTCAAAAATACCTTTTCTCAAGATTTCAGGTCAAGAAGGTAAGGTCTTTGGCAGCAAAGGACCTGGAGCTGGTGGTCGACAACCAGCTGAATACAAGCCGGCAGTGTGCCCAGGTGGCCAAGAAGGACCTGGAGCTGGTGGTCGACAACCAGCTGAATACAACCGGGCAGTGGCCCCAGGTGGCCAAGAAGGCCAACAGTGTCCTGGCCTGTACCAGCACTAGTGTGGCCAGCAGGAGCAGGGCAGTGATCGTGCTCCTGTACTTGGCACTGGTGAGGCTGCACCTCAAATTCTGTGTTCAGTGTTGGGCCCCTCACTACAAGAAGGACGTTGAGGTGCTGGAGTGTGTCCAGAGAAGGGCAGTGGAGCTGGTGAGGGGTCTGGAGCACAAGTCTGATGAGGAGCGGCTGAGGGAACTGGGGGTGTTCAGTCTGGAGAAGAGGAGGCTGAGGGGAGCCCTCATCGCTCTCTACAACTACCTGAAAGGGGGTTGTGGTGAAGTGGGTGTTGGTCTCTTCTCCCAAGTAACCAGTGACAGAACAAGCGGAAATGGCCTCAAGTTGTGCCAGAGGAGGTTTAGATTGGATTTTAGGAAGAATTTCTTCACTGAAAGGGTTGTCAAGCATTGGAACAGGCTGTCCAGGGAAGTGGTGGAGTCACCATCCCTGGAGGTATTTGAAAAACGTGTGGATGCGGTGCTTAGGGACATGGTTTAGTGGTGGACTTGGCAGTGTTAGGGTAACGGTTGAACTTGATGACTTTTAAGGTCTTTTCCAACCTAATTGATTCTATGATTCTAACTGGGTTTTTTAAAAGAATTAAAGGAGCAAGAAACATCATCTTAGAGGAGATTTTACAATGTTTTGTCAGTCTCCTTCTGTCTCTAGGGTGTAAATAAATACTTGAGGGCAGAGCTGGTGCCTGGTCCTGTGTGTCTCTATCCCGTTTGAGGAAACAGCTTGCGTGGTGTTCTTTGCCTCAGCCCACTGCTCCTGGCTGACCAGCAGTCGGATGCATGTGCATGAACTGCACTTGGGAAAGGTGTAAATCAGCTTTGTAACTTCAGTTACCTCTTAACCAACTAGTCAGTGATAGCACTTGCTTCCCGAGAGCCATGATGCCCAAGGGAGGTAGATTCAAACAGGAGAAACGTGCCACGCTCTGCCATGCTGTGCTGCAGGGAATGCCCGTGATGAGCAATTGCACTAACAGACTTCCCTGACGCTCCCCTGTGGAATAGGTTATGTCGGCTGTGACGGTCTGATAGAGCAAGTATGATGTCATGTGGCAGCAGAATCTTCCAGTGTTCCTCCCAGTGACTGCTGAATTTGAAATATTGGTCTCCTTTGGAGATTTCTGCCATTGACAGGTAGGAGGAAAATACAGCAGGTTGTTTTATAGCTAAACTCCGTTTCTGACACTTGAAGCAGCATATGAAGTCACATCTCCGTTTCATATTGAATTAGGTGACAAGGCCGTGGGAGAGTCATGCTGCCGCTGGCTTTACCAGATACCAAGTTGTGGGTGAGGGTTTGTATGTGTACCTCAAGCCATAGCTCGATCTATGTTTCTTTTGGCACCAGCGCCAACTTAAGCAGTCCCGGTCATTTTTCCCTCCTATAGTGTTCCTGCAGTCCTGCTGCTACACGGTGTGTGGAGCCTTATGGGGAACCAGGTTTGGGAACTTACTAAGAATAAGAATATTTCCAAGTTCCTTATCGCTCAGTTATTCTTAATGTGGGTCAGTCCCCAGGTTAGCTCGCACCTCAGCCCCACAGGGAATTGTTTGTTCTCTCCCCCTGCTGTGACAATACAAAGTTAGGCAGGGAGATGCTTCACTTACCACTACCACCAAAGAAAGGGGGTGCTAAATCACGTTTAAGTCTCTTGAGCATATGATAAAAATTGCTCTGTTGTTGTGGTTGCCAACTAGCCCTTCTGTCCCTTGCTATGTGTCTGCCATCTCTTTC
>NW_010532413.1:0-5351 GCF_000687285.1 Phaethon lepturus | reverse complement strand
AGGAATGCTGGGAACCACATGCATGGCTCTGGGCTGGCAGAGGTACCATGAGTGCATGTGTGTTGTAGTAATCATCACTCATGATTGTGTAACTACTGTGAGTAAGGTATAAAGCCACTTCCTCTTGGTATTACCAGTGTTGGTTCCTTGCTCTAGCTGTTATCTTTGGCAGGCAAAGGGATTGTATTGGAATTTTTTCTTATATTTTTTTCACGGTCATTTCTCACAGTGTTGTTTTTTCCCACAACCAGGATGATCTTCCCACCATTTTGAGGGTTAATTGACCACAGACAAAGGCTATTAATCTTTTAGAAACCCCAATTATAATCGAACCAATGAGCTGTACTATGAAAAATACACAGCAAGACTTCCTTGAGCTGTCCATCTGTTTGTATGCTTTCCTTAGCCAGTTTTGGTTTTGATTTGGATTTAGGAGTGTAATAGGACAACTCAAAATAGTTGCTGGGAATGATGACCAGCAGTTTCTGTGGCTAAGTAGATGGAAGCCTGTTAAAATGCAAAGCTGCTATAGTTTCTGAAGATTCAGTTGGCCAATAAAATTGCACAGGTTAACTGTACGGTGTGTCATGAGGCATCACACTGGACCTGTTCCTTGTTTTTCTTTTGTGTTCTTCTTGACCGTAAATCCAAGGTAGATGTTACATAGTGCAGGAGCATGTATTTGCAGTGGGCGTTTGCTGAGGGAAGGAGGATTCTTAAATGAATCCACACCCGAGTGGACTGTTGTGTTTCCTAGGGATGGTTCAGTTCAGCAGTATTTGGATCTTCTGTCTGTATTTAATCAAGGGGGGAATGAACCTATATCTTCTCCCTTACATATGTTATTACACAAGATTTGCAATGATATAAACATGAAATTTGAAATAAAAAAGTGAACCGAAGAGCTGCTACTATCAAATGTGTGCTAGCATTGCAGCAGACAGATGAAAAGGGTTACAGGTCCAAGTTTGTATTACAGATACATCCACAAATGTGATACGTGGGTGTGGAATCTCTGTTCTTGGAGATACTCAAAAGCTGCCTGGACATGGTCCTGGACAGGTGGCCCTTGGTGGCCCTGCTTGAGCGGAGGGTTGGACCAAATGACCTCCAGAGGTCCCTTCCAACTTCAACTGGTCTGTGATTCTGTAACATCCTTTAAAAAGTAAAGCATTAGAAAAAGCTATCCCAACCATAGGTCATAAATAGCTTATTGCAGCTCCCAGGTGAGTCAGGCAGAGTAATTTGTATTACTTTTTTTGTTTACTTTGGGGCCCATGATAAATTTTGCAATATGCTATGTCTTTATCGGATCCAGTAGGGACATGACATGCTGTCTACTCACGGGACAGCAGAGTTGATGTCACCTTGACTCAGATGTTTAAAGAATCATGTGCTGCAGGTGTCATGCAGTGAGGTGGCTTCTGGCTGTCAATTGGATTTAATTGAATACGTTGAAGGTACCTCATAGTAATTCATGATGTTTAAATACCTCTTCATTGTACCTCACAGGGCTTCATACAAACGTGCATTTAGATGGTTTAATGCATATCTATAAGCACACTGTGGCCTAATGGCCTCCGTACATTTTTTGCACTGTACAATTACTGAAGTGGAGAAAAATGAAGAAAAATGCAGGGCTAAATGAGAAATTACAGTGTAATTACAAGACACTGAGGTTAACAGCCCTGTCCCTGTATCAGGAGTTGTGTTTTTTCTACAGCTGTATGTTGCCAGGCTTTCAGTTTCATACCTCTTAAAAAGACAGCTCTTCTTGGAGTGCAGAACTTGTGGAACTGATGTGAATTTGGGGTTGCTACTAATTCAGTGGAAACTCTGGCAGCATCCAAAAGATTGATTCTGCTCCGTGTGACACATGATCTGTTGAACAGATGTTTGTGTACTAGTGTTTGTCAACCCTACATGAAAGCAGTAAAAGGTATTCTCCCTAAGCTTCCTCTGACTCCTCAAAATAAGAAATATTGCCAAGAACATGTTAGGATGGAAACAAGAAAATTAAAGCTAAATTTGAGAATCACATGTTTTAACTAATCTCAACCCTCCTTTTCTATGGATACCTTCCTACTGACAAAATTTCTTGCATCTAAAGGGACTTGATTCTTAATATTGTCAAGATATATTTTCTCTAAATTTTCTACTTAGTGCAGTTTGCCATCTTTTTGCTTTTAGAAGGAAAAATAACATACAGTATTCCATGTTGATGAATACACAGGACTAAGTCCATTGGAAACATCACCATTTACCAAGCTTTTTTTTTTTTAACTAACCAAATCAGTTATGGTTTGCAGCAAAGCAGCAAGTGCAAAAAACTCCTTTCCTTGGTATTTGGTTTCTCCATCAGCAGCAGACCATAAGCAACTAGTCAAGTAAAATATTTTCCAAAATAACTTTGATTCTACTATCTTTATAGTAGTACTGTCCATTTTCAAAACCCACTGTTTTGTGTGGGTTTTGGTTGTTTTGGGGTTTTTTTTCTGGAAAGAACTTTCTCGAGCACTTTTTATTTTTCACTATTTCATTTATTTACGTTAATTTGTGGTGGGTTCCCTCCCTCTAAAAATTTCATATAAAGGTACCTTAAAATAATTCGTTAGTCTGAAGTTCAGAGGCACCATTCAGCAGGCGAGGGCCGGAAGTAAGTGATTCTGCATCCAGCTGAAAGTGTAAGGAGACTTGAGGGAAGTGAAAAGTAATTACCTATATCAAGCATTGAGTTGTTAATTCTAATAAATACAAGGCGTGTTCTGGGAATACAAAGAGCAAGCAGTCAGGCCCTCGCTTCTTGTCTCAGATCAGATGGGGCACTCCACGTACCTCCCGTGGCACCTGAGGTCTCGGGATGTGCCGGTCGGCAGGACGTGTGCTCCGCAGGGCGCTGGGCAAGTGGGTCCCAGCATCGCGGGGGTCTGATGGAGCGGGGCAGATGCGCCTTTGGGCACTGTAACTCTGCCAAGAGTGGTGGTCAGAGACAAAAGGACGCTCCTTTTTTTCTCCCCTTTAATTTCTATTCTGTGTAAGGTGTTAATTAGAGATCTTATTTACTAATGAACTAACTGTTTTGTGTATCTGTCGTTGGAGATTGCAGGTCTCCACTCCTGTGCGTGCCCGAGGCAGGAGACCATCTGCCCACCCAGTGTGGAGGGGTTGGCTCGAGTCACCATGCCTCGGCTGCTCCCCATGCCTGTCCCCGCAGCACCCCATCTTGGCCAGCTGCACACTAACGATGCTGTTAAAAAGGGGTGTTTCCAAACAGGAAGTCTAAAACCTACGACTTTCTATGAGTCTCCTAGATTTTTCTGCTTGTATCAGTGCACTGTCTTCAGCACAGTGGGGAAAAGGAAGTAATTTTTCAAGATTAGTTTCACTGCCACTGGGGGTGCTCAGTCACCAGGAAGTGTGATTAATCCAGGCAGCTCTCCGCAGTCGTCATTCTCAGCTCCCCTGTCTCACCTTGCCTCATATATTTTTATTCCAAGTAACATGATGCTTTTCAGCCACATTTTTAAAGGTCCAAATACGGGAGAAGGAAGCAGGAGCTGAGCAATCGCCTCACAGTAGGCTTGCTCTGAATTCTGCTGTTTGCTTAAGCCAGCTGCCCTGCTTGTTTAAAAAAGACAGTCATCTTGGTGAATGACTCTGTGGTATGTGCATTTACTGAAGTAGCTTTAAAAAGGTGAAACACCTTTAAAGGAACTATTGTTCAATCTTCATCAACGCTAAAAGGCAAAGTCATGGGTTCTTTTTGGGCTGTGTGTTGCAGGATAGATAAATAGAAAAACTTTTTCAGGAGGGAAAGCCTGACATTGTTGCAAGTGCTAGGAATTTGATAAGATCTTGAGGGGGAGAAAGCATAAGGTCCTCAGGTGATTTCATTCAGTTTATGGTGTAGCACCAAAGTTTTCAGTATACTGCCTGGTAGGAGGTCATGCAGGTCCACTCTATCTGGACTGACTTAATATACTGGAAAACTGTATTGCAAGGGGGATTGACTAATTGAATTGTAATCCCTATTTTGTACAAACACGGACCATTACAGTATTTCATTTACCAATTTCTTTTCAGGACAGATTGCCAGTTATCTTAAATCAATAATGTGTCAGCAGCATTTTCCAGGGACCCGGTTTGTGCTGAATCTTCCCTTTCTAAAGCCTTGTCGATACAGAGGAGGTACTTTAATTGTCTCAGTTCTGTCCCAGAATAGCACTTTGTATAGCCATGTGCTTTTTAATTGGAAAAAATCCTTCTTGTTATTACAGAATAATATCCACACAGCTGGTGTTTATAAAGTAATTATCCCAACATGGTTTATCCTACTATAGCTCTTCTGCTTTATTTTCTGTCACGGGTATAGGAAGATAACCTGCGGAGATATGCTAAAGCCAATTGAAGAGAAAGTTTCTACAAATTTTTTCTCTCACAAAACTCATGTCTGAGAGGAAGAATGTGCTATTAGTGTAATGTGTAGTAATTATACACACAGTGATATTTCTGCAGTCACTACAGACTGAAAACTGATATTCTGTGGTTGCCAGCAACTGAACTACTCTAGAAAATAAATCAGTAGAGTTTTCCATATATCTTAACTGGTTTTCTATTGATGTGATAGCAAACAGCAAACCTCAGCGTAAGGCTGCTGGGAAGGAGCCTTATTGACCCTGCTTGGCACTAGCTGGCGTTGCTGCAGCACACGACAGTGCTGCCTGTTTACTGCAGGGTGTTAATTTTGTTGTGTTAAATCATAAATACAGAATATTGAAACTAGAGAGGGATACAATTAACTCTAATAGCATTTCTTTTTTTTTAAAATTACATATTGACAAGGCAAATACAGAAGTGTGTTCTGCATTTGGAGAGTAAGCTTTCAGTTGGGTAGTAGTTGTTTAAAGAAAATAATCTGGGATGCTGCCCAGTGTTTAGATCAAGCCGCTGGGTCCATGGAGAAAACCAAATGCGTACCATTAAAGCTTGTTTGCTAAATGTGTAGGGCATGAATCACAACCTGTTTATCCAGCATGTTACAGGGCCATTTGCTGCATCTACAGAAACCAAAACTTGTATTTGGTTTTGCATGGTTTGAAATCCATTAGAACAGATTCCTTTTTTGAAAACTTAAGTGGAAGTGGTGCCGAGTATCATTTTTAGAGTTTGCCTTTCCAAATGCAGCTCGACCTCAGTAAACACAACAGCCTGAGGTCCGAGAAGCGATGGTGACGCGGTCTAGAGGTGAAGCGTTCGTAACTGATCGAGGCTCGAGCATCAGTGGGAAAGACGGCACAGCCCCCCGCTGCGGTAACGGGGCGCGTGCTGCCCGCCTTTCCCGCACGCCTCGC
>NW_010532412.1:6876-10218 GCF_000687285.1 Phaethon lepturus | reverse complement strand
AACATGCGCTCGCAGCCCAGAAGCCAGCCGTATCCTGGGTTGAAAAGGAGTTTCCAGCCTTGCCTCATCCTTCATTTTAAAGTTTCTCAGGAGAAAGGCACAGGAATTGAAGTAACTGCGGCAGAGGACAACAGGCACTCACATATTTAGACACCCCAAACTCTTTAGGTGTCCCAACATGTATTTTTGGCTTAAAGTCAGGCAGAAAAAAAAATTTAAAAAGCAGCTTTTCATGAAGCACATGGTGGAGCTGGTTCTGCCAGACAGGACACACCAGCAAGGGAGATTTAGGGCATAATTAGGAAGTGGAGACAAGCGCAGGCAGGGGGTCTGAACCCCTTCTGGCCCACCGCCCCATGGCTCCCGCCGACAAGGAAACCCGCACACCAGCCTCGCGCCTGCCGCAGGATGAAATTGCTCAGGTGAAGATGCAGAACCCCACCAGCAGCGTGTGTTACCAGTAAGGACGGTGGATTTTTTGGAGAAGGCAGAAGGGCTCAGCCCTGAGCAGGTAAGCGGCCATTCACCCTAACGGCACCTCGGTCTCGCGATGGACGCTGGAGCCACGTCAGAAGCGCTGCACTTGAGCGCCCTGTCCTAAACCTGCCTTCAAGCTTACGGCGTTCATATGGAGCCACGCACAGGAATGAATTTGCTCTCTCCAAGCCTCCACCACTCCCTGCCCCAGCAGCCCCAGTGACCCCAGCCCTCTCGTACTGGCTCCCACCCCTCCCCAGGGCCAGCGGTGGGGGTCTGACATCGCTACAGCAAAAGCACAGTCCCAAACTGCACAGAGACCTCCATGCGTCTTCACTTGCAATGGCTGTCAAGACATCAGCCCAGGCTCAGCCATCTTCCGCGACTGCAAAGCTTTAAAGGCCCGTGAACAGAAAAGACCGTTCAAGAATTGACGCTATGATCTTCCATATTCTTTGCATTCCTTAGGAGAGAGGTCTTCAAGATGAGGAGGGAAAACGCCGCTCGCTCACCGCGCTGCAGGAGGAGGAGGAGGGTGCAATCGCGAGGGACGAGCCTTGCTGAAGGCATCTGGAGCACAAAGAGCTCCTTCCCTTTCTCGCCTGGCCCCAGGCAGGAGCCCCTGGGAACATTCAGCAGCACATGCCGGCTCCAGGGACCTCCGCGCCAGCGAAAGAGGGACCCCCACTTGGGGATGGGGCTTTCCTGGGGTGTCGCGGACCTGGGGGCACACCTCCACCCCCGCTGCTTTTCCTTCTTCCGCTTCAGGGAAGTAGGGACTGCGGGCATGACTCATCCAGGATGCCTGGGAAGAAGCGCCGCTGGTAGGCTTCTCCAGAGGAAAAAGCTCTTCCTCGGTGAAGTAGCAGCAGTGTTTGGAATATAATCCAGATTGCATTCCCGGTTTCAGTTTAATCAAAAAGGCAAACTCTCCTGGCAGCCTCCGGAGCGCTGCAGGAGGGGACAAAAGATCTGAACAGGCATCCGAATTAAACAATTAACGGTGAAGCTGGTACAGGAATGGAGGAACGCTGGGACCCCGCTAGGTCATGCCCAGTCCCCCTCTATTAAAATCTGCCACTTCAGAGCACTTCTTTCAAGAGTGTGATTCAACTGGGAACGCGAGCCTGAGCAACCGTCCAAGTTAGCACAGCAAGACAGTGGGAAAGCAGGAATCAAACAGAAATAATCCTATTAGGCCTCGAATGCTGTTCCACTTCGTCCACATTAAGCTTTTCAAACCTGAAACACCATTTTCGAAAGCAGCACATCACCGAGCGCATTGTGAAGGGCCTTCGCCTACCTGCGTTAGGCGTCTCCCACCTTGCCGGGTAACAAGCTCAGGCTTTGTATTTACTCCATTGTAGTTAAGATGCAGCCCCAAAATAGACCCGTATCGTATTAACAGTTCTTGGCTCATCCACAACACACAGGGAGGGAAAGGAGACTCCAGACAAAGGGGCACAGGCTTTGTACAAAAAACACTTTTTTTTTTTATTTCACAAAATTGGGTGGCTGTGTTGCAGGAATAAAACCGGCCCTATACATAGGATCAGATGAAAAAGTCAGCACATGTATTATTTATACAGAAACACAACAGTGTCAAGAATTCAGGTACTCTGTAGGATCATCACTAGTACAGTAAAAAATAGTCTTCATCTGGATCCTTTATATTTGAAGTTGATCACGCTAAAAACAACCTGAGGTTATTCTAAACTGGACTACGGTCTGAACCAGAAAATCCCATGCTCACCCCAAAGACCCTAGAGGGAAAGGTAACATTGGGGATGAATTTCCTTTGTGGGAGGTGGAAGGCAGGCAGGCCCTGACCGTTCTCTGCTAGGCACTGTGGATTCTTAGAGCTTGACGGTGGAAAGCATCGTTCCTACACACTGGAAGTAACAAGGCTGCAGACGATGGTCTGAGCACGCAGAGGATGTGCAGGCAGCCCAGAAACGGTTACTCCACACTCACGCATTCTCAGGACCTGGGAAGTTCAACCGTTAACATCGATGAGTCAATCACCTGAGTGCTCTTCAAAGCAAACCCTTTTTTTTTTTTTTTTAACAGTATAAGTGGTTCTGCAGGTTTCAGATTATTTGGGAGATCTCTCTCCGGTCAAGCCTTAGACCATCACCTTGCGCTCGGTCGCTGACAGCCACCCTGTAAATCAGCAAGCAGTCTTCAGACCTCTGGCAAGGAAAGACGTCAAACCGTCTTACAACCAGGAGAACCCGAACCACAGCCGGCAAAGGATTTTTTGAAGTTACTAACAACGAGCAAACAAGCAGTTTTGGCAGTCTGGAGGTCTGCATCAGCAGTACTGCGCTGGTGGTCTCACTCAACGAGTGCTCCTAGATTTGCCTGCTGAAGCTGTTCCCTTACCCGCAACCCCGAGACCACGGAAGGTCGGCGGGCGGAAGGGGATGCGTGAGCTGTCCCGAAGACGCGCACCACGGTCGCTGACTCTGCCCACCTCGGCTGTCCGCAGGAGGTAGTTCTGGCATTCGCACCCCAGCCATCCCAACCCAATCCCGTATGCTAGCACTCCTTCGCTATCTACTTTTTTTTTTGTTTTGTTCATTTTAAAAAGTAAAAAGTATATGTTCCAAAAAGAGGGACTAAAAGTCATGGTTTTCTTCCTCAGTTGGCTACTGTACCAATCTACTCGGAGGGAAGGTTCAACTACCACCTTCAGAGGCAAAAGAAAGGTAAAAACTGGAGCAAGAAAACTCCTACCATTGAGTGGTTTTATTCCAATTGATTCACTCCTGGCTTCATTCGCACTGGATCAATATTTTCTTTAATAAGTTAGCGAGGCAGCCCCAGGACTCGGCTCCTGTCCTTAATGATCAGGTATCTGCA
>NW_010532412.1:0-6845 GCF_000687285.1 Phaethon lepturus | reverse complement strand
TCAGCAGTGCTGGCGCTCCTGCACCTTCTGTGCTACAGCACGCCCTTATTTTCCTTCTCTGCTCAAAACGCTGGTTTGGCATCCGATCTTGATGCTTTGCTCTACCCGAAACATTAAATCACAGGTGGAGCAGGCATGTGCTACATCCTAAAGCTCAGTTAATGCCTCCACCTTAAAAGCTTGTTTTTTTTACCCTCCCCAGGAGAACCCAAAGCTCAAAACACCAAGATGAAAGAAACCAGAAGTCGAGCACACTCCAAAAGGCAAGCAGACCAAAGCGTAAAGGACTTCCCACCAGCAACAGGGAGGCACTACCGGCATCTTTGATCTAAAGCTTTCCCAAAGGAATGCCAAGTACTGCCAGGTTACGAGCGGTGGGGAGAGGGGGGAAAAGGATGCTGTGTGTATGTGCTTGTATATGTGTTTGTATGTGCAACACATACACGACCGGGACAGGCCAACGGGAGGTGAAAACCTCCCACGGGAACAGAAGGTAACTGAGGAATTCATTTTTGGTCACCACTACGTTGCTGTAGAAGTTCCTTCTTCCTTGACTGCTTAGGGAGCGGCTGAGGCCGGCGGGGCTCCTGCCGGAGGTGGGGTCACCCCTTCCGCTGGCGGAGGCGGCTGTGCAGGAGGGGGATCTGCAAAAACCAGCAGAGAAACAGTGAGCAGGACACCAGGAGAGGCTGAACACAGAAAAGGAACCCAACGCAAACGCCCAGATGTCTATATGGCATGGGAGACGTGGCTGTCCGAGGAGAAAGCAGGAAGAAGTAGCCCCAGAAATGGTCACGACTGCGGCTTCTCCATCTCCTAAGCTTCCTCTACTGCATGTTCTATTGTGCTTTTCAACCACTAAGCACTGCGTGGACTCTGAAAGAGGAAAAAAATTCCCTGGTTTTTAAAGAAAAGCATGCAGCTCAGTAGCTGTCAAAGTTCACGTCAAGTAACTTTCAGAGCTGGAATTGGCATTTCTCATCTCCCAGCTCTGTGCTCCAGCCTTTAGATTATGGCTCTTTTCTATTTAAAACAGAGGGAACAATAGACTTTATATAAACAGAGCCTGCACTTAGGCTCCGAGCAGTGTATGTAGGTTAAAGTAGAGGAATCCACAGATGCAGCAAGTAGGAGGAAAGAAACGAAGGATACAAAAGGCCAGTTTTCACGCACAGAGAGGAGATGTTAATGGAACATGACTGACTTGTTTAGTAGGGGAGAAAAAAAGAGAAATTAAGATACGGGAAGAGAGCAAGCAGGAATACAACCTGACATAAGATATTCCCAGTGGTAGGGGCTCAGAAAAAGGGAAGGAAAACCAAGCTGAAGCCAAAATGAGATGGCTTTTCCCAATTATTTTTTGGGAGAGGTACTACAAGCGATCACAGTTCCTGCCCGTGTGATGACAGTTATGCTGAGTAACGTTTCTGGGGCTAAGGCTGCTGCACTGAAGCAGACCAGCAGCTTGTCCCAGGCTGCAACTAATACAGACAAATTTAGTGAGGAATTCATCACAGAGCATCCTGCACCAGCCATGCCAGCTTTTCTTTTGATTTCTGGGTTTGGCCGCATTCTCACACTCATTCAGGTAACACCGACACAGTGGCTACTGACTTCAGCTGCTTTTTTTTTTGGCTGGAATAAATCAACTTCATTTTCAGAGGTGTAGGTATTTATACCATGTAAGGAACATTCCCAATCTACCTTTTGGTTCTTCCCAATTAGGACTTCCTCTTTTTAATTTCACAGTGCTAAATTTTCAGTAAGGTATTGTTGAACTGAATTATATTCCGATCTCCACTTTTTAAGGGATTTAGCTATAGTTAATTCCTGAACCTCTACTGTGCATTCTTCCAGATTAAGTCAAGAGAGTCTTTTGATGATGACCACAGAGCCTTAGTGTCATTATAAATAAAATAAGGGACGTTATATGTAAAGGACAACGGAGTACGTTTGGATGCCTAGAGGGGAGACAAGCACTTAAAGCTTCAAGCACACCTCTGGCACCAGTCTTTGGCTGCCGACGCGCACAGTTCCTATTATTCCTACGGCACATAAAGGGGTTTCAACTACAATGACTCTTCCAGCAACAAGGCAAGCGACAGAAAAGCCACATCAGGTATATTCAAACAGTTTTCTGCTGGAGATCCACTTACACATGCCGTTTGGAGCTGCTAGAGGAACACGAGGTCCAATTAGATTTCCTGACATCGGTGACATGCCCGGTGGGGGGGGACCACTGCCGGCTGGATGGATGCTGGCTGACACACCTGGCATCATCCGGCCTGGCATGGGCTGTCCAGGTATCATCGAACCGGGCCCCGGCATCTGACCTGCAAGAGCAGCGAAGAGACATTGCTCGTGAGACTCACGTGAAACATGGAAGCGATCAGAAGAGAAAAACAGAGTCTAGGTGTTCTCCGAGCAGTGAGGGGGGGAAAAAAAAAAGTCTTGTGCATGACAGCCAACTCCGTACACGCTCCAAACACCAAAGGAAATGCCTTTTCATCCCCCCAAAGTCAACACAGTCCCTTCAGGAAGAACCACGGGGCACGTGTCACCTCTCAAAAACATCAGCACAAGAAGCAAGAGGAAGGTAACACTCACAGTCAAAACCCAACATTTTAAGTAAAACCCTACTGAAAAGGCATTTGATAACAATCTAAATGAAGGCGCGGGAAACAAATTGCACTAGAATAAGAAGGCATCAGAGTAAGATCACTTGATGCAAAAGAGCAGCCACAAAGCCTAATGGATTAATTTAATGGGAAAACTGAAATCACACAGTTAAAAATCGGACTGTAAAGACGTTTCCACTACAAAAAACCCTATTCTGATGTGACAGAGGGTTCCAATAAGTCTTCCTTACCTACCGGCTCTGTAAGAGACCATTAGGTTTCAGCTGCATAAAGGAACTGTTAGAATCACCTGGCTTCGGACACCTACAACTTGCTGACTGATGCTTTAAAACCTCATTTGAAGAGATTATTTTGCATAATCCAATTACATTTACTTTTACACACTTACATAAAGGTACAGTATTTTAGCTAGAAAAGCAGCTATTAGGCATGGATTGTAAAGGCTTCCTTCAGACGAGCTCATTCCACCCCACACCCCAGGCAATAATGTGAAATATAGTGTGATGACAGAACTCTTGAACAAAAAAAGGCTCTGAACATAGATAAAAAGCATCACAGTCACATCGGCAGTTAAAGCCAAGAAAGCAGGAGCTCTGGATTTGGGACGGAGTCAATGCTTTGGCATGAACACTATTAACTCTTATTTATGATCAGCTTCAGAATAAGAGCTTTGAATAGTATTTTATTCATACGTTACTTCCATTTTCTAGGATGTCAAAAACAGCACTGACTGACAAGCTCTTGCCTGAAGCAGGCGGGTTACAGCTCTTCGCACGCATCCTCCGGGCAGAGGCAGGACCATACAAGCCCACCAGCAAGTTGGCACAGCCTGGACATGGGACAGGGCAGCCTCAGAGCTCAGTCAAAGAGGGAGCAGGCTCTTCTGTGCCTCGATGCTTGGCAATTTACAACCTAGAGGACCAGTGATCTGCACTGTAAAACCACCCTGGTGATCAAAAGCAAACCCTGCTCTTTCGGAACAGTCACTACTTAAGGCCTGTACAGAACCCCTGCCTGAGGGCCACGTCCCACCCTCTTACAGAGGTGAAGTCCATCAGCCATCCCATATCCTCTTCCACCACTGCCCTTCTGCAGGAAGCTGCAGGGACCACTGAAGAGCACTCCAAGCATACAGGAGTACCTACTGAACAATAGTTAGAACAGAATAAAACACAACACAAATAAATGAACTTGCTCTACTTCCCTGATGTTTGGTGCCTTCGCTAACCACACAAGTCTACCCTGCTCGGCCACGTCCCTCCAGAAGATGCGTATCTTGGACATCTAAAGCACTTGGTAGTTTGTTTAGCCCTCGGTTGCTGGTCTCTACCTGTAGTTCCACGGTACTTTAAACCAATAACCGGCTCTTTGAGAAAGACAGGCTATCCTTGCAAGAAGGCAAGGCAGGATGACGGTGTAAGGGAGTACTTGCTGCTGAAACTGGAGCCACTAACAGTCCCAGTGCAAAAGAATCCAACATACCAAAGCCCACAGGCTTCATACAGCCCTGGAGATCTGTGGCAGAGGTGCTGAACCACCTCAGAGTCTTTCAGGGACTCTGAAGCATCAAACCATGAAAACATAGTATTGGAGCTCCCGGTCATGCAAGCAAGAGGTCCATGTGCCAACCTGTCACTGCTTGATCACAGGAGCAAGACCAGCATACCTGCAAGCAGCAGATGGGAAGCTCTACAGAAACCATCAGACTTCTCAAATATTTACAAAGGAAAAGAACTCTTACAAATTTATCCCTGGACACATTCCACCGCTGATCAGCAGCCTGCAGTGCACATCATGGCATTTCCATCACTATATATTAAAGTTCAGCAGCAGCAGCCGCCAACCAGAAGAGCTCTGTACATGGGAGCCTTTAATCCCTTCCTTTGTCCCCACTATTAACAAAACATTTTCTGCTTTGGTGATGGTGAATAGGTGGTTTTGAAGAAGTCCCTTGGAATCCTTATGTCTCCAGTCAACAGCCTTCAAAGAAGAAAGAAAAGGTGGGACATTTCCTAAGATTACATGGCATGCCTTTGTGGGTAACTCAAGGTGACCAAGTCCCATACACAGGAGCTCCAGTGACTGGTGCCCCTTTTGCAGCCAAGCTGAGCTGGATGTTCCTCAGCAGCAAGCCAGCTGCAAGAGGACTGAAGTGTTATCTCCGTCACAGAATAACTCAGGTTGGAAGGGACCTCAGGAGGTCTCTGGTCCAATCTCCTCTCAAAGCTGGGTCTGCTCTGAGGTCAGACCATGTTGCTCAAGGCTTTGTCAAGACCTGACTGATTTCTAAAAGGGCGAGGAATGGAGACTGCACCGCCTCCCTATACAACCTGTTTCAGTGCTTGGACCTCCTTATATCCAGTTGAAACCTCTCAGTTCCAGCTTGTCTGTCTCTCACTCCCACCACACATCACCAAAAAGTCTGTCTCTGACTTCTTGATGACCTCCTCATAGGTATTGCAGGGCTGCTAGTGGGTCCCTCCAAAGCCACCTCTCTGGGCTGAACAAGCCTGGTTCCCTCATCCTCTCCATGGGGAAAGTGCTCAGGCCTTTGGACCATCTTTGGTGGCCCTCTGCTGAACTCACTCCAGTTTATCGATGCCTTTCTTGTACTGGGGAACCCAATCCTCCAGATGCAGTCTAACAGCTGCTGAGCAGAGAGAGGTCTTTCCAAAACCGCATCCCTCAATCTGCTGCTGGTACTCCTGTTCGTACAGCCTGGGACGCTGCCGACCTCCACCGGCTCACGCTCAAGCTTGCTGCCCACCAGGACCCACAGTGTCTTTTCCGCAGAGCTGCTGCTCTGGGTTAGTCCTCCCAGGTACGGGACTTTGCATTCGTCCTTGCTGCATTTCACAAGGCTTCTGTCAGCCCGTTCCTCCAGCCTGCCTCAGCCCTCCTGCCCTCAAGTGTATCAACGGATAATACGCAGATAACTGAAGATTTAAGCAGACGTGGCATGAATTTACTGCTCCTGGCATCTGTTTTGACCCTCTGAGGTGAGGGGTGGGCAGAAAGGGCATGGCAGACAACATGAGAACACTGTCACCAAAAGCAACAGCCAGGCACAGGCTGAGCCTTAAAGACATGGTAATCTACTAGTATTAGAAGAAGGTTGAGAGCTACAGGACCGGTGCTGTTGAGAGACAAAACGCTGTTGGGTTTGCAAACAGCCCAAACCCGCCCATTTGCAGACTCTAATCAGTTCTGCACTGGTGCTGAGCTTCTAGGAAACTTCAGCCTGGAGCTTTAAACATGAGCATAGCATGTAGACAAGAAGCAAGCAGCTCTTCTCCATCCTGCAAGGCCAAAACCAGCGTGGGGGTACAGAATCACACAGCATCACTAGGTTGGAAAGGACCTTCAAGATCATCAAGTCCAACCATTAATCCAGCGCCACCATGTCCCCTAAACCGTGTCCTGAAGTGCCACATCCACACGTTTTTTTGAACACTTTCAGAGATGGCGACTCCACCACCTCCCTGGGCAGCCTGTGCCAATGCCTGATCACCCTCTCAGTGAAGACATTTTTCCTAATATCCAATCTAAACTTCCCATGGCACAACTTGAGGCCGTTTCCTCTTGTCCTATCACTAGTTACTTGGGAGAAGAGGCCAACACCCTCGTCGCCACAACCCCCTTTCAGGCAGTTGCAGAGAGCGATGAGGGCTCCCCTCAGCCTCCTCTTCTCCAGACTGAACACTCCCAGTTCCCTCGGCCGCTCCCCATCAGACTTGTGCTCCAGACCCCTCCCCAGCTCCGTTGCCCTTCTCTGGACACGCTCCAGCACCTCAACGTCCTTCTTGTAGTGAGGGGCCCAACACTGAACACAGGATTCGAGGTGCGGCCTCACCAGTGCCGAGTACAGGGGCACGATCACTTCCCTTCCACATACTGAGTACATATGAACTCAGCCTGAAAGATCAGCTCTGAAGCACAGCATGTCGGAAAAAGTGGCTGCACAAGGACAGCTGGTCAAGCTCCAGAAATCAGGATTTCCCCCGATTTGCATGAGACAGATGTGTGAACTTCTGACATGCCCAACGTTACATGGTGACCTGTGGCACTGCAGTCACAGCAGCTTGAATTTCGGTTGCTGGAAGTTCTGGGTGAAATATAAAAAAAAAAAAAAAATCCTGTATCACCAGCAATGTCAAGCTACAGAGAAGAAAAGGGGCTGAAGTGGCCACTGCAATAACTGATACC
>NW_010532411.1:61045-78413 GCF_000687285.1 Phaethon lepturus | reverse complement strand
CGAGCAGCCGCAGGGGTGGCGGTGCTCCTGCTGGGACACCCGGTCACCACCGGGAGAGCGTGCCCCTCGCCTTGGCTGTTGCGGGAAGAAAAACACTGTGCGTAATCTGACTTGAACACCGTTTCTCTTCAGTTGTTGAAACACACAGTGAAGTCGCCTTTTTTTTCTTTCTTTTTTTTTTTTTTTTAAATATTGGGTGATGTGAGCAAAAACTCTTCTCCAAGCGAGCAGATTTCAGATTTCGGCTTGCCCTTACCTCGTGGTTTCTCACCGGAGGCGGAGGTTTGCACAGCTGAGAGCACGTATGCTACGATGAAGGAGAAGCTATTGCCTTTAGAGGGTACGGAGGATGAAAGCAAAGACACGTTAGCGAGGCTCGCTGTGACGGGAGGTAAAGTAACTCGGTATCATGGTGCAGTATCAGAGCTCTATAGACAAAGACCATAGAGCTCCCCGGCTGTCCTGCTGGTTTGTGCGCGTGGTGCTTCTCTTCCTGACTGGCATTTAGCATCTACACCCCCACGGAATGACATTTCAGATACCGACTGAAATCATTGTCTTTTATGGTGGAGAAAGTTTGTTCTTCAAAGTAAAAAAAAAAGATTAAAAAAAATGCTGTTGCAAACAGTGCCGGAAAACAGATGAATAAAAACCACCAAAAAAGGTTTTAATTCCGTTATTTTCAATTAGCTCTTTAATTTGCTTTGAGTCATTTGCACTTGTTGCTTGTTTTACATCTCTTATTGTCCAGGTTTTTATTTTGCACATCTAACAGTATTAAATCAAACTGTTTTCTAGTCTTTGCCGCCTTTTGAAGCCTCTTGAAAGTCTAAAGCAGACTTAAAAAAACAGATATTAAAAGCGGACTTTCATCTCTCTGCAGGTTATTTGTAATCAGACCTTTCTCATCACGGGCTCGTTTCATATGTGTTTGGGATCTGGGAATTATTAAAGCTGCCAATCCGTCTTGCGAAAAATATTGCCCAGGCTTCAGTGTTTTGAAACTTCTGCATCTCGCTTGGGTTCGTCAGCCGGCGCAGGAGATGTGGTGCTCCCGGCTGCAGGTACTTGCACACAGTAACGGTGTAATAAGTCTACATGGGCTTTTATTTACACGATATCGTACTTCGCGTTGCAAAGTCCTATTTGTTCACTGCTTGGTGCTGAACGGCTGGTGGCTCATGGGGATATAAAATAATCTATTATTAAAGGGACAATATTGCTTCCTCATCGTAAGTTAACAAATCTTGCCGTGTATTTTGGAGAAACTCATCACAGCTCCACAGCTGAGTTGCTTTCTCGTCTCAGCTGGAAGCTAACTAGCATGTTGTGCCAAGGAAGAGCTTTATAAATCTCCAGGTTAGAGACTTCAATAAAAGGTATTTTTAGGTCTGATGCCGATCGCAGGGAGAAAATTAGAAGGGCCAAAGCCCAGCTAGAACTTAATCTGGCTACTGTTGTAAAAGACAATAAAAAATGTTTCTATAAACACATTAGCAAGAAAAGGGAGATGGTTTAGTGGTGGACTTGGCAGTGTCAGGTTAACAGTTGGACTCGATGATCTTATTCTATGATCGGATCGATGATCTGATTCTATAGTTCTATGATTATCACTTAGATTTTTATTTTCTTCAGCTCTTCTTTTGCCTTTAATTCTGGCCATCTTCTTTCCCATACATCCCAACCACTTTTCTCAGTCCATATTTATTATCTCATTGGCATTGGAATAGTCTCACCTACTGCTCACAATGGAATGACTTTTTTTTAGAGGTGGTGTTTCTTTATTGAGGTTTTGACTGATTAATGTCTTCCTTGAACCTCTGGTCCTCACAGTAACCCCAACCCTTGTCTCTTCACCTCTCGCTGTCCCTTAAAGACTGCTAAAAGTTTTGGGTACTTTTACCAGTGTTCCCATTTTTCATCCCAACATGCTCAACAAAGGCTGAAAAAGGTTCACCCTCCCAATTTCGGTTTCTATGCAGTTTTGTGGCACGTTGGTTTATCTATAGTACAAAGCAGACCTGACAATCAGCGCTGCCTCTGGCCTCAAACAGTCGCCGTGCACTTCCCTTGCTGTGACATTGCCTGTTGGCCGTCCTGAGCACCGCAGCCTGCCCACTGATCCGGTCAGGATCGGTGCGGTCCCTCGCCTGCCCGTCACCCGCGGCTCGGGGACAGCCGAGCAGCAGCCCTGCGCGGGAAGGGCAGCTCGCCGGGCACAGCGCCTTGGCTGAGCTCTCCAGCAAACAGAGCATTAAGTATTTTCCAACTTCGGCTATTTTGTGTCCTAAATTCACACCTAGACTATTTTTTGAGCATCATGATAAATTACTCGGGAGTTTTTGTAAGTGAAAAGAAAGGAGTGGGAGGGAAAAGAGACCATGTTTTCCCATGGCTGCACTCAAAGTTTGTCCTGGATGCTGGTGACTAAAGCTGCTATGCCCATTTCCCACTATTTTTCCCAGCTATATTACATGAGCGGGCACTTCTGCGCTGTGCTGCCTGGCCCACAGTCCTGGGTGCTGCTGGCTGGGACTGGTCCGTGCATGTGGAACAGCAGTTTGCCCAAGATGATAGTTTTTTTCTTGTCTTTTTCAGTGATGTAGAAGGAAAAGAAGTAAATGTATTTAGGACTTGCTCAGAAGAGAAGTCTTTTCTTTTTAAACTCAGTTGTTCTCTGCTAACTATGCATCTGGATTTTCTCACGTGCACCTGGAAAGCTCAGAGGTGCAGGTACTCACTAGTTGATCACTTTGCATGTGCCAGGAAGAAAAGGCACATTTTCTAGGCTGTAGAACCTCCTTCTGAAAAAGTGAATGCAGGAGCATTAAGCAAAGCTGAGAATTTGCTGAAAGTTTGTCACTGCAAGTGCCTGCACGCTCCCACCCGAATAACGCACGCAGAGATTTACCTTCAATACTGATAATACTGTTTTTACTGTGGGTCAGGACAGGAGCCTGACCTTCGGGAAGAAGACGAAGCAGCAAAGCTTCAGCAGTGCCAGTGCCAAGCTCAGAAAGTGCTGAGTTACTTTTTCCCTTTCAGAATTAAAAGGCTTCTCGGAAGAGTCCTTGTTCACATGCAGACTAGAGGCCCCTCTGCCTCGGTTGTTTTAAATAGACGCGTAACAGTCATGTAAGATGGAATTAAAACAACAGCTTTAATGAGCTTGATTGGCTTCATCATTACAATTTTCTGTTTGAATCTTCTGCTCCCAAACGCGATTCCCTTTGCCAGCTTGCAGAGCCCACCAAAACAGCCTCTGCCATTTACATGCCGCTCCCACTCAGCGAGCAGTTATGTTCATCTGGGCACTTAAGATACCTGCAAATATATTCTCTACTTCAAGCACACTAATGAGACTCTCAAAACAGCTACATGAGAAAAAACCCCAACAAACCTCATCACAGTCTTCCTTTTGGCTTAGGGATGCTGTAAATGTAGGCTTAGGGTAACTCCAAGAGTTCTAAAGTCTTGCAGATGGACATGGTGATTTTAAATAAAAATAAAAATAAAGAATGGAAGAACGGAAGAAAAAATGAAAGAAAAGGAGGAAGGGAAGGAAAGGAAAGGAAAGGAAAGGAAAGGAAAGGAAAGGAAAGGAAAGGAAAGGAAAGGAAAGGAAAGGAAAGGAAAGGAAAGGAAAGGAAAGGAAAGGAAAGGAAAGGAAAGGAAAGGAAAGGAAAGGAAAGGAAAGGAAAGGAAAGGAAAGGAAAGGAAAGGAAAGGAAAGGAAAGGAAAGGAAAGGAAAGGAAAGGAAAGGAAAGGAAAGGAAAGGAAAGGAAAGGAAAGGAAAGGAAAGGAAAGGAAAGGAAAGGAAAGGAAAGGAAAGGAAAGGAAAGGAAAGGAAAGGAAAGGAAAGGAAAGGAAAGGAAAGGAAAGGAAAGGAAAGGAAAGGAAAGGAAAGGAAAGGAAAGGAAAGGAAAGGAAAGGAAAGGAAAGGAAAGGAAAGGAAAGGAAAGGAAAGGAAAGGAAAGGAAAGGAAAGGAAAGGAAAGGAAAGGAAAGGAAAGGAAAGGAAAGGAAAGGAAAGGAGAGGAGAGGAGAGGAGAGGAGAGGAGGAAGGAAATCAAGACGTCAAAGTCTCTGTACCTGCTGATTCAAGCCAGACAAGCCGCAGTCTAATGGATCCCAGTTCCCTAATAAGCTCTTGGTCCTGTGTTTAAATATTCGGAGCCCACCCTGCGACACCCAGCTCCCACTGCAGAGCACAGCTCCGAGGACAATCGCCTGAGCTTGAAGCAGTCAGGTGTTGCCAGAACGACCAAAACATTGGTCTTGGAGAACGCTGACCCCATTTTGAATATACAACTCAATGGTAAAAACCTCTTCGCCAGTAGCTGCTGCTTACCTTTCCTATCCTCTCCATTACACGGCGAAACATCCCGTGCTCTTCTGACGCTTCGACAACCAGCATCTGCAATCGCGACGCTTGGGAAGCCGGAGCCCTTGCGGGCTTCCAGCAGCGTCCGTGGGGCTGGGGATACTGTGGTTTACAGATTATTATGCCAGCCTTCACCAGCCCTAACACTGACGTAAATTTGCATGCAAACGTAAATGAAGATAGAAAGTGCAGTCGTCTTAGTCTTCAGCATAAACGGGTTGTTGTCCTTCGCTGGGAAGCCTCAGCGGCCGAGTGACCTTCCTGTAGGTTTTCTCACACTGCACGCCAGGACATTTCCACTACCCTTAGGACTGGTTTTGAAAGTACCAAGTAACGCGGATGGAGAGCGTTGATGGTACCATCTGCAGGAGCCAGTCTGCCTTCTCCATCATCAAATTTACCACTAAAGTATTTAAATACTTTAAGTTTTCAACACTTTGGCACGTCAGCGCTGGAAGGCAGTGAGGCAAAACGCACCGGCCCTGGACAAGCGTGGCAAATCGCTAGGCTGAAAACGAGAATACATCTTCCCTAGCAAACCAGCACTGGGATCCACGTTTGAGAGCGCCCGCAAATACGAGAGTTTTCAGTGGGGTTTTAATTTTTTTCAGTTTTAAGTGAGGCAGGCTGGAGTCTAATTATCTGTCAAGAAGGTCAAGGCACATCGTAGACACGGCCGTGCTGCCTTGCTCACATCTGGCCAGGAAGTCGGGGCGGGTCTGGAGGAGGTCAGGTACAAAGTCTCACTTTGACGGAAACATGTGAAAAATCGACTTTGCCCCCGGGGTTAAGCTCACCGGCAGCAGGCAGAGTAGGTACTTTTCTCCTCTGGTGTTGCTCTTAGGAGGAGGTGTCCCACCCAGAGAGACATTCCCTGGTGTGCGGACATCCCGCTGCAACACTCCTGCACAACGGAGGAACCTTTCAAAGCGAAGACACCTTTATCTCAAAGGCAGCATTCCCTCTTTGATCTCTCGATGAATCAGGCCGGCTTTGCTCGCCTCGGTGCCTCCTTAATCAGCACCTCTCTCCAAATAGGAAAAGCCTGAACAGAGGCAAGACTTGGGCATTTAAGACTGGTGAGAGCAAAACTGGGTATTTTACATGTACCCACCTCTAGACCCTTTAATTCTCCCAGATGACGCAACTGAATTTTTTAAGTTTTTTCTTTTCCCATGATGGGAGGAACAGTTTAGCAGCTACAGAAGCCATCGCCCTGCTGCAAACGATGGGGAAACTGTGTGGTGTCACAGTGGGTTCACCGAAGTTAATTCCACCACAAGCAACGCATAGACGTTACCTTCTCCTGAGACGTCCCCGGTCCTTCTGTTCCGTTACGGCTCCATCCATAAAAGGGCCCCGATTAAATCTGTGGCCTGTTGTCTGACGCACCGGGAATCCATACATCCTGTAATTTTCCTTCCTTCATCCTCCTTCCCTCTGTTTATATGTCATATTCAGTAAAGTCTCTCTTTTATTGAACATCTGTTTGGTACATAGCGAGCTTATTCAAACTCGGCAGGAAAGCACCTTTACTCCAAAATAAATTAAAACAATGTATGTGCCTCTGGCCAATAGATCATTGGATGGGAGTCATGAATGTACATTTGTGAATAGTTGATGGGAGGTTTATCATTTAAACGATGAAAATACAGTACTTCAACATATGGATCATTCAGAGCTACTCTCTTTCCTTTCCAGTCGAAGAATCATGGTGCATTTAGAGGAATTCGATAAAGTTAAGAATTTAAACTGGGCTGCTAGTAAAAGCTATTATCAAAGAGTGGAAATGTAAAAGCACGATGCAGGGATGCAGTCTGACTTTGAGATGTACGTGGATTAAAGCGGTTTAATTTTAGGTGGTGCAAACAATGAGCAAAGTGGTGTAATAAATGAACAAAGATGGAATGTAAAAGAGAATCAACAAATTAAAATAGAAATTCAAGTACAGAGAATCCCTTTGCAAGGTACACTAGTGACCACGTAAAGTTGGGATCTTAACATTTCGTGTCTTCTCTGCTGTTTTATTCAGATTATCAAGATGGGTCTGAGTGGTCTCTCTGGTGATCTGGAGTGGACCATTACTGTAGCTCTAAAGCTTTTTTTTTCCCCGTTTCACACACCACCTATGATAATTATATATGATATTATAATAATAATCCATAATGAGACATGTTTTCCGCTCTGGAGAGGTGTGCTAGCAGGGGAGCCCTTCCACTGCTCTCAAAAGTGGAATTTTGGAATTTAGGAAAATTGCCTAATTCCTGAGGCAATTTAGCAGCAAAAAACTCTTAGCACAACTAGCAGGAAATAAACACAAACACGTTGAACTCCAAAAAGTGGCTTAGAGTGATGAAGGAATTCGAGATCATGCTTCTGATCGCTTTCCAGTAATTAAGACACTTTTCAGTATTTGACAGTGTGAAAAAGATCTGCCACTCCCTATCTGACCAATTCATATCACTGTCAGCATGATGACGTCGAAATGTAAAACATATACCACAACATGAGTTTTAAAGCAGATATAACGGAAATTTGCCCAAGACTAAAAGATTCTGTCTGGCCTGAATTTTCTGCTGCCCACACATCAAATCTAGACCGATTGAAACTATTCAACACAACATATTCTCTCCAAATTAGTTCCCCAGATTTCTCACAAAAACCCCCGCATTGTGAGAGGTATGAACGATATTTTGTGGCTACATTTAAAAGATAAATTATTACCTTGTGTTCCTTTAGTGAATGTAGCCCATTAGAGAAGCAAGTTCACTGCAGAGTATGTCTAGTAAGTGTAAATATATGCTTATATATGTAAGTATAAATTAAGCTGCTACCATGGAAAGAGAGGGAATGGTACGAGGGGTTCATAAAATCACACATCTGTGTCAGGAACAGAGCTGCTAATGACAGAAAACAATATCAGAGGCAGAAGTGGAAAATAGGTGTTGTACGGCATTTCTCTCCTTAATGTGCTATAATTTCTAAAAGACAGTATGTTGGGTAAGATTTTTGCCTTTTTTATACAAGTACTTCAGCCCCGTCACCCCCGCCATGATTCTTCCTTCCCGTGGGACCCAGCCCAGGGTGCCAATGGGTGCAGGGGGATGAGCTGGGGGGGCCAGCACCTCCACCCTGCTCCCAGCTAGAGGAAAATTCCCATCATGTTTTTGTGGCAAAACAAGAGTTTTTATCGGAGAAGTACTGCGATCCCAGGCCACGTTTCATCCGTGCTCCACCGTAAATCTGTGTTTATCCCTCGACTGCAGCTCTGCTGCGGCTGGGACCGTGGGAAGCTGCCTCTCTGGCACAGCTTTGGCCTCAGATTTATTGTCAGAGGCATCCAAAAGCCACCACCAGCCTTTTAAAGGAGACCTTGTCTGACAGTCATCTCGGCTGTAATCACTTGCCTGAGAGCAATCACACCTCTGTGGGGCAGACACTTAACCATCTATTATATCATAATTAAGTTTGGCCATGTTTACACTGTTTGATGATGATGCATAAAGATTAATTTACCTTTCCAGCCCCGCTGCAAGAATGGACTGCCATAGTACCCCATTAAAAATGGAAATAGCGATAAAGTCTCCAATTATTTTATATTGCCTGAAGTCTATCAGAATTCATCATTTTATGCACAGTTACTTTAATTTATTGGTTTGTCATCTACTGATGTAGTAGCAGTTATCACAAGTCATTCTATATATGTTTTTAGCTATGGTGATAGCATCTTCTATGGAGAAACAAGCCATGCAACACCTATTTACAGTTTGTCAATTTAAGGAGGCCAAAGAAAGCTAAAGAATTGCTTTTGACTAAAAAAAATCTTGCAGAGAGGCAATGAAAATTGGGTTCGTCTGGCTGCTGTTGGAGCTTAAAATTAAAGAAGGCTGAGCTCTTCAGTGTGACCCTGATGAAATGAAGTGCAGTCAGGACAAAGACAGAAACACGAATGCACAGGTTGATCTTTACACTTTGATTTTCTTGAAATATTGATTAGAGATTTGAATATTAGTTAAAGGTCTTTGCTGTGTTTCAGCAAGACACTGACATTTGTAACTAGCTTTTGAGCACATTCTTTTTCTCATCGATTTTAGAGGGTTTGCCGTCTGCAAGTCGTGCACGGGTCGCTCGCTCAACCAAGAGCCGCGGCCAGAAAAGGCGACGGTCACATCTGCTGCCGGGGGCTCCTGAAGGAATCGCCATGCCAGACGAGTCCTTCAGCCTGGAACAAAGAAAAGTTCACCTTGATGCAGTTACAATGCTGGTAAGATCTTATTTACGCTTCAGCTTTCTGAAAAGTGAAAGAAACTGTTCCTGGCTGTCTCTTCCTGCCTGCCTGCGGGGTTTTGAGGGTCTTGAGCTCTTTTAATTTCTGCTCTGGGACACCTCAGCAGGGTCTAGCGGGGCTTAGCTCAGGAGCTGCAGGAGCCAGGGAAGGATGGAGGCTGTGGACCTTTTTCGTTGCCCCAGCTTGGGTAGGACCTGCCCCCTTAAGTACGGGTATCTAAATTTGTCAGAGGCATCTTCAAAACACCGCGGGGTAACGGAGTACTACCAAGTCCCGTGCCGTGGTCCCGTGTATCTAAGTGATAGTGATGAACGTACCCGGGAGCTGCGGTCACCAGCAGCTCTGCCAAACCTTCGGAGGGTTTAAACCTTCTGCGTTTGACAGACAGGACAAAATCCCTAGAGAAAGGAGACCATCACCCCATTTTGATTCTCAGTCATCGTTCCCCTCCCGTTCTCATCTCCCACGTGACAGCACTGGTGCTTCCTCCTCCTGCGATTTCATATGCAACGTTCTCTGGGGTCACTCAGAGAAATGGGTCAAAAATTGTCACTTCTGAGTCCTCGAATTGTTCTCCCATAAAGCCGACATTTCCTCCATGCCATTTTGTGTGCTTTCAGAGGGAGACAGCTTGCCAGCTTCATCCCGCTTCCAAAACACCTGATGAAGAGTTGTGCTGAGTGTCAGAATGGTGATTGGCAAAGCCTTGAAGAAAGGAGAAAAACAGGCGCCACACAGTGCGGGCTGATTACGAAGCAGCGTTGACATCACGCACCCAAACCTCATTATCCAGCCTCCATCCAAGTCCAAGGACTCCTACCACTGCGGTTTGGGAAACTGCGACCGATTGTACTGAAATATGATTAAGCTTCACAAAGACGTAGAGGTTGTTCCCGTGCCCGTGTTCTCCTCTGGTTCGGAGGAGCCCATCTCCTCTACGTTAGGAGAGCCAAGCAAATGGTGGCCATACCACTATTCGCACTCTTGTAGGGACGGGTTTCTTCTCCTGCCCGTCACCATTTACCTTGTGCTTTCATGCACAATTCTCCTGCTGGAAAAGAAACGGGAAAGCTTAAAGTATGTAATTTATATGTCCTATAGAGCACACACGCAGGCCGCTTTACTTAGCTTTAGGGGGCTGCTCCCTATAGCCACCCCTTTTTTGCCCGCGGGTGCCTGCGGGAGATTTCATGGCAGGTCAGGTTATTTAACAAGAAAGCATCCTAACAAACAGCCCGTGTTTCCATGCGCGTTATCCTTGGTGGTTTATGGGGTCATAAGCAGCGGTACACGGGCAATAAACTTTTGGACCATTTGTCACGGGTTTTATGAGCCGGTGCTGCCGAGCGCTGGATCGGCTCAGGCGTCCCCGCGGGGTGCACCTAAACCAGGGCCAGTGGCTCTGCAGAGCCACGGGCATCGCTTACCCCAGCACGGGCAACGGCCGGCACCTCACCGCAAGCTGAAAACCATGAGAGACACCTCTTTTTATCCAGTCCATGCTTTTCTTCCCCAATAAGGCAGCGTCTTGGCTACCTGTTGAGCGCAAGAAGGCACAGGGTGGAAACCTGCCTGATGCCGCAGCTCCCAGAGCATCACTGGGTGAACGCTGGTGGGGTCATCCCGGCGTTTCTCTGCTTGCGAGGGCTGGGTGGTGGTTTGGCAACACGTCCCTGCAGGTGATTGTAGCTGGGACCCGCCATCATACAGTAAGCGGGGCGATGCAGGAGATACGAAGCGCCACGCACGGTATGCACAGTGGGGTAATAAATCCAAGGTGAAATAGTAAATCTCCAAGGAGTTGCAGAAATCCAGATAGATACCCTGGTGGAAGTGCATTTATTGTGGAGTGCTACAAGGTTTTTCTCTTATCTCTAATTTTATAGATCTGTGCAGCTGCAGCAGTCCTTGGATAGGGCACATATTTGAAAATACTATATATTTCACCTCCTGTTTATTTCAGATTCATTGGCACTCTCTGTCTTTACTATCTCCTGGTATTTTATGCCTCAGTACTTGGAGAAAAAATGCTTTGTTTGCACTAGAGCTAATATGAAAACTCTCTCTGACATTTAAACTTTAGTATCAGTTTGCCTACAGTGTTAATATCACTGAAACTGCTTATAGGGATTAAATTGCCTACACTATATAATGCCAAAATATGAACATAGCACATTTACTGATTCAAGCCCTTGAAAGAATTACTACCGTTAAAATATCTAAGGTCACCTTTACAAATGCAATAAATCAGGAGGATGTCAAAGAGAGAGCATTTACAGCTCCCGGGCTGGAGCAGCCCACTGGGAAGGTGACGGCTGGTTCAGTGTCACGCGGAGAGCGGGGTTTGGGGAGAAGCTCGGGGCTCACACCCCGTGTAGGACCGGGGACGTGACCGCTCTGCAAGGCGGTTCTCACCCGAACTGCTGCCGTTGCGCAAACTCTCAGCCCGGTTCCACCAGCTCTGGAGGTCCTGCAGCAGGAAAGAGCAGGAAAGCCTCATTTTTGTCACTGAAGCCAGATGCAGCAGCTCCGCGTGCCCTCGGGAAGCAGAACTGGTGAGTAAGAAGATGCCGTTTTCATGCCGTCACTTTTCTGTGCCGAGCAGCCTATTCACGCTACGGGTCCAGTTCTGCAAAAACCCTTATTGAGGTCAGCACAATTTACTGATAATTGAAGTCAGTGGAAAGTTTTGCTTCAGTGAGAACTGGCAAATCGAACCTACCAGATAATTCTTTGAAAAAAATAATCAGCCTTTATTATGCTTTCATCTTAAATATTAGGATTCAGCAAATTTCCTGAGAACAACCGCCGTGTAAAACTTTAATCTTTTGAGAATGGATTGGGACTGTAATTGCAAAACCCAACCGTCCTCCTCCTGCACCACATTCCCTCTCTCTCAACGTCAGCATTTACTAGCGCCTTACAAATGGGGGATAAATTTGCATTTGGTTATTACTCATACTTCTATTTGTTTCCAGGTGACTGTTTTTAACATTTAGCACAACACCCGTATCTACAGTGGCTCATCGGAATTTACAGCATAAGGAGACGGACTAAAGCTCATCATCATTTCCTGAGGCAGACTAGTATGCTTAAAGGTACGACTTTCTTTTTAAATTCCACACAAGCAATTAAACGCAATAATTGATCAACGCCTCCTCTGTAACGAGCTTGCCAACATGAATCGGTGAGAGCCTTCTAAACCAAGTGGTCAGTGCTTGTTTAAGCAGCTCTGCAGGCACCTTGTTTTAGGAGGACTTTGTATCTATAGCCGTACAAAAAAAAAGCCGGAGGTATTTTTGAAGCGAGGCCTTATAGCTCAAACGTATAATTCCTGACTCGTGCTGGCTGGCAGTTCCGTCACGCGTTCGGCAGAGCGCAGCCGTCCGCGTTGCCGACCGTCCCGGCGTTCCCGTGCGGCTCGACAGGCGACTCCTTTCTCCTTCCTGCTGCTGCCAACGTCTGTAACGGGGGCAATTAAGCTAACAGTGCTTATTAGGGACAGGCGCGCCCGTCCCCAGGCATTTCCAAGCCGCCTCGCTACGCGGCTGCACCGGCCGGGATGCTGCGGGCTCTCACCGCATACCTTTTGCGTTTTGCACTGTAATGCTAGAGGGGATTCCCTCCCTTACTGCCAGTAAAATATCCTTAACATTCGTTTTTTGGGGGGAGGGAGGGAGAATGGGCAACCCACCTGTACTGCCTCGCGGGTTTCTCTCCAAGCCCTCGTGCCTGCTCCTTATCTCCAAGGGATGCAACTAGTGAGCAGTGGCCCCTTCCTGCGGCCCCATCTCCTTCCCCTCCCGCTGACCCGCGCTCCCACGGCTCTCCCGCATGCACCGTTGGCTCCCGCTTTTCCAAAGAGAGCAAAGTTTTCTGGTCTGCTCATACAGTCTTTGGGGAAACCCGGTGCCCAGCGTGCCGTGCTCTCTGCCATTTCCCAGGCTGGTTTAGGTCCAAACCACAGCACCAGCTGCTGTAGAAGTGGGCAGCAGGAGACGTCGCTGCCTCGGCTCTCACAGACCAGGCAGCAAAAAACACGGAAGGACGGATAAAATCACGGTGAAGTGGGATGGTTTTCCCAAAGGGTTTTTCAGAGGAAGATGAGCTTTTTGCACGGGCTACTAGGAGACACTTCAACGCCTGATTTACTGGTTGTAAAATGCTCTTCAGTGAGGGTAAGCTGGCTTTTCCTCCCAAACCTGGGGGCTTCATTTAGCCACGGACTCTGTTTTCCGCATCTTCAGAGATGCAGATTTTTGGGAGCGCTGGGCACACCCTGCTCCCGTTGATCATGAGCAGAAACTCAGACTGCACCCGGGGAAACTGAGGAACAAGGTTCATGCTCTTCTTTCCAGTTTTCCTATAGAAAGAGCCAGAATTTCCAAAAAATACTGTAAACCTTAAAGAAACTCTGCAGTCACACGCCAACGACGAGCAGCTCCTGAGCTTCAGCAGACGCTTTGCAGCGGGAACGGAAGCAGAGCCCGACCGAGCCGTTGTGTCTCTGGACTTTCGACTGCTCTATCTGTTAGATTTAACAGTTGGCTAACACATTTGATAATCGAGCGTGTTAATATTTTGCAAGACTGACTGACAAGCAGATTGTTGTCAAACCAAGGATCCATCAGGCCGATGATATTGAAGTTGACAGAGCCCAACAATTTACAGCTTTCTCCTTCAGCTTCTCACAATTTACGTTCCAGCCATGGAAGGGAAACCTGCAGCCAATGAAAATTGATGGACTCATCACCCAGACACGACACTCCTGAAACTTCAAGCCGCTCTTTTATACACATGTTGCAAAGAGGAATGATCAATGGGAGCTTGTAAACTCCTTTTTTACAGGAACCCTGGGGAAGCTGCACCTAACCTGTCCGCTCGCGTACTTTGCTGGGACTTGCTGGTGTACTCTGAACAGTTTCCATTTAACATTTTCTCTAGTCCAGTGATGTAATGACGCTGCAGCTACTGAACCTAAGCTATTAGTTCATATTGCTACAGGGTCTTAGTCCCAAGTGGGCGATATTTTTGGTTAAAACAGAAGACACCATGTCACTCCGGTTCACCCATCTCCGGTTGGCTGTATGGTCTCATTGAATGGAACAACTCAGATGCTTATGTTCAGGCTTGGGCTTAAGTTTCTTAGTAAAGTCATGCCTTGACATATTGTTTGGAAGTTTCTCTATTGTACATCATGACCCCTAAATGGTCTCCATCAACCAAATATATGTGGAAGTTGTTTCTTTTCAAATGCCATAAGGCAGACCTGTAATCATGGAAACACAGTGTTATAAAAAATAAATCTTCCTTTCCTTCCTAAGAAAATCACGAGATATTTGTATATATGGGAAAAACCCAGCGAACTTCCAGGTATAAAACGTGATCACTGGGATATAACAACAGTTTACTAAAGGCAGGACAATGCAGGAGGTGATGTTACGCAACCGAGTAAAATTAATTTTTAAAGGCATTATGTGCACACTGCTTTTAGAATCTGTGCACACAAATTCATCATCATTCTCTGCAGATTTATTTGGGCTCTGGGTAGAAACCTATCTCAACCTCCAAACCTTGGTGTCGACATTGGGAAAGAATTAAAATTGGGGAAGTGCAGCCAGGCTCTACCCAAAGCCTCCGTCAGCTTTGGAGGGAGGCTCGGGCAGCACTGCTGTGAAGAAGGGCAGGGGAACTCTCTGCCGTTCCAGAAACACATCCAGAGCCTAAAGAAAAATACCGCTGAAAATATTTTCCTATGAAACGAAATCCAGAGAGAGGCAGAAAAATCACTCATTTGCTTCAGCAGTAAAATAAAGAGAAGGGAATAAAGGCTTGGCTTTGCTTGCCAGCCCTCAGCTTGGCAAAGTGCTTTAGTACACACGTAACTGTGCACGGATGTAAATATACCTGTTGACTTTAATAGGACTGTATGTACATTTAAATAATCTTCAGCACCTCGCTGAACTGAGCTGTAATATGTGTTTGGGTTTGCTCGTGCTGCTTGGGGCTTGTGTCGGGGTGTTTGTATTCGTGCTCATCCCATACAACTGAATGAAGCTCTTGAAATGGGATGCTTCACAGGATTGCCCTGTTTTGACTGTGCTACTCACTCACTGGCTCTGTGCTAAAATTATCACTTATTTCTTGGGACCTTTCTACCCTAGTGGAGATGATGTAAGATAGAAAGCCCAGTGCATCACATGGAAGAGGAGAAGGATTCTTACTGCCCAAACACATAAGTCATCAGAAATAATAAAGCAAAAAAACCATTGCTCTGCAAAGGCAGAATCACTCCCAGGCTGACAGTAGAACCCTGTGCCCATATGGGCACAGTATATTATGAAAACAAAAGGAGGAATTCGGAAATTATGTGAATGCACTCGGAAGTAACAGATACTTACCCCTGATTTCACCGAGCAATTTCCATTTTAGTGTGGTGATCTACACCAACAGCCAGACTGAATCCAGCTGACCTCAAGCTTATAATGCTGCCCATTTAAAACATACTTTTAATAAAAGTTACCTCACATTTTTGCAGTACTTCAAAAGGAATAAATGTGGGGTTTTTTCAATTTTTAGAGAGCAATTGAGGTGAACCTGCTTCAAAAACATGGTAAGCTTCAAATCAAATACCGCAGTTCTAAGAAATCCATTAACCGTTCACATCTAAAACTCATCCTTCAACGCTTCGCCCTACGATGCACATTGTTGTCAATTTTTGTCTTATTTACCCCCTGCTAATAGCTGGGCTCAATTCCAAGAAACTTAAGACAATTGTGGAGAGATGCAGATCTAACATTTTTCAAGCTGACAGCCAATAGTTCCGAGCATTTAAATCCCCAGATGGAAGAATCTCCAAATCCTGCTTTTGTAATTCACCCAGGAAAACACATCAGAGCCAAACCGTGTCTGTGCAGCCGGAGTAAAAATTTTATTGTTTCATCCAAATTGTATCTTTCTTGGCAAATTTGTAGGGATTGATCCTGGCTGACGCTGGTATTTTAATATGAAGCCGAGTACTCAACGCTTCTTGATGAATTAGCATCTGTATCGTAACCGTAGGCATTCTGTCCTCAGCAGTATCTCAGGTAAAGGTTCATTTAATTTACCCCTTGTTAAAGTTTAAACAGCTATGCCAAATTCCACCAGACTTGGCATGTGTGACATGACTAATGACTCTGCTAAACTTTGAGTCAAAAGCTTCGGTTTCGAAATGCATCATCTTTATGTATTTGCCCCTGAGCAGCAGCGCAGAGTAAAAAATAGATAAATAAAACCGTTCCGTTTACTCAGGTTTGAAATCTAAGCAGCTGAACACAACTCTGAAAGTTGTATCATGTTTATGCATGAGTTTGATAAGTGGTTCATGCTCAAAGCAAGAAGCACGAAGGGCCGAGGGTGCAGGCGGCACTAGGGACCGTCCTCCTCCCTTTCGGACTGCAACAGCCCCAAAGCGTTTGCTCACGTACTCCACGCCGTGGTGCAAAGCACATGCCTCGGGGCAGAGCTTCAGCTGTCGTGGATCAGGGTGGGTTTGCCTGAACCTCATGTCGTCCTTCTCCTTGTCTTGCTTTTCTCCTTGTCTTTCGAGTCCTCCTGCAGATCTTGAGCCACCTACTCTGGTGCAACAGAATTTAGATGGGATTATTCGTCTGCCTTCCCAAGCCCGATCAGAGACGCGAGTATCTAACCGTTGTGGAGAACATCACCACACTCTTTGCCTTTTGATCCTTTAGCTTGTATTTATGTAATACTAACTTTCTATTCCCTTGCAAATCTTGCTGTACATAAGCCTCCAGGCTACGTTTAAGTCTCCGATTTTTTTTTTTCTGCGTGATCCTGCTGATACGTGGCTTTCTCTGTTCATCCATACAGCAAACCATTGGCATGTTGTGTCTTGACAGGACCTATATGGACCTCCAGAAGCCACCCAGGCTAGTCTTCTGCTCGCAGCAGGTCCAGCCAGAGCAGGTTGCTGAGGCTCAATCAAGCTCTGAATTTTTCCACTTCACCCAGTTCAATGTTAGGACGCCAACAGTTTCAAAAATGCAGTTTCACACGTTCATCCAAATGACCCTACGCACGTGGGAAGAGCAACTGGATTCTTCTTTAGGTAATTCTATAAAATTTTCCTTTCTTGGAACGGCTACAGAAAAAATTGACACAGGTCAGATTTATGATGTGCAGGCAATTAATATTTCCCTCGATATTTTCTTGTACAACACTAATTGCATCCCGGTATTTCATCCCATATTGAAGTTTGCTTTTCTGCAGCAGTAACACAGATCTGTCCCAGGCTGTAGCTAGAGCATCCGCATGCGGTAATATTAAAAAATAACTAATCACATAATTTTGCAAGTGAGTCATTAACTGCTGACATAGGTTTTAGTCCAAAGCTTATGTTTCTGGGACACTTTATATCGGCAGTTGGAGACTTTGATTGGCATTTTCCTTATTTCAATATCATGAGCTGTATTAATTTTGCATGCTCTACTCCTTGTACAATTTAGTATCTGGAGAGATTGGACAGGTTTTTTTCTGTGTTTATGCAGGTCCATGCTTGTCTGGAACATCTGTGCACTGCTGTTGCCATGTTTGCAAACACAGAAGTTTAGTGTCTCCTAGAGAGACACATCAAACTCTAGCTTCCATTCGTATGGTATGGGAAAAACAAAATATTTTGAAAATTTACCTAAA
>NW_010532411.1:38501-61033 GCF_000687285.1 Phaethon lepturus | reverse complement strand
GAAAGATTTTTATAATGAAATACTCAGGAGCCTACAAAATGTTTTGCTTTGACTGGAAACAAATGTTTTGCTTACCTCAAACCTTTGGTTTGGGGAAAAACAAAATCAGGATAAATCCTTTCTAGACCCATCGTATTTACCTGTGAGAAGATTGCCCTTATTCCTGGCCTTTGCAGGAGACCCTGTCTTCAATAGCTACTGACTCTTGCTGACTGCACAGCTCAGAAAAGGGTGTACAAAAATTAATATATTGTTGAAAACCTGCCAGCTGGATGCCTAGCCCACCTCTGGGACTCCTTCCTTTGATGAAGACTAAATATTTACAGTTAAATAAAACCTTAAATGATTTTTTAATAATTCTTTTGAACAGTAGTGCTACTGTAATGTGTGAAAGGACTCCAAAAAAATAAAACTGCTTCATTTTTTAACTTCAAAGTTTAATGGATATACCCTAAGTCCAAGATAAAGTGCATTTAGGCCAAAAAGGTTTGAAAGGTGATCTCTGATCTTAGCGTAGTTCTCCATCATCAGTTAATAAAAATCCTTGGCAAGGTATTCTGTATCTGTTGGTCTGTTCCTTTCCAGATAACTGCTTTTATGGGGTTGATTCAGTTCCTAGTAAAATCATAACGGACTTTGGCGCTGCCTTAGTGCACATTCTGCGTACGAAGTAGAAGAGAAAGGGCTGAAAGCTTCAACCAGTGCAAATCAGCATCGTTCTGTTAAAATCAGCATTCGGAGTCTGTTCCTGGGTCTTTGGGGTTTATCAAATAAACTCTTCATTTCCTTGAGAAGCGCCAGGACTTCAGAACCAAATGAAAATAAATCTCGTTTCTGCTGAAAGCCAGCATTTGTCAAAATCTTTCTTAAAATCCACTATTGCAAGGTGCAAAGATATTTAAGTACCATCAGCTAGGCCTTGGCTTACATTACACCACAGAAAGTATAAGCAATCCAATTTGTATTAATATCTTGATTTAAGCAAATATACTGCTGAAAGAGTGGTTAAATTCGCCCTTCAGCTCTAGGCAAGTTAGCATAAAAATCAAGAAGATTAACTTCTCTATAAACACCTCATTTAAGATCTTAAAAACCTTAATAAACCTAACAATACTGAATAGCTTTCTGTGGTCTTCAGTAAATCACAAGCCAAAAGAGCTGATATAACGGGTCCCAAGCTCACCGCACTGAGCGAACGAGAAGGATGCCCCACGGCATTGGTGACAAAGAGTATGAAATACTTCCTGCCACCCGCAGTGAGATGGCTCAAGGAATCACGTGCCAGATGAGAACTGCAGTGTCTACTATTTTCCCCTGAAACAGTTTCTTTTTTTATGGCTTTTGTTGACCACAGCACATTCATGGTGGCTGGGCACTTGTTTCCCTTAAACAACCTTTGATCCTATCAGGTCTTTACTAAAACTAAGATAGACCTTCTCTCTAGGAACATGAATCCTAAAGCTTGGAAATATTTCTTGCTCTTATAGATAGGCTCCCTCTCCTTACCTCACAGGAGTGTATTGGAGTGTATTCTCATAGCAGAATCATCAGCAAATGAAGCTCGAAGATGAATCACGAAGAAAAGGTCAAATTTCACTTCCTGGAGATTTGGAGGACTTCTGTATTTCTTGCTGTTGGGTTAAATGATCAAGATTTTATACAGGTGGTTTCTGAACAGCATTTATGGATCTCTGAAAGGTGATGGGACTGCCAGCTTGCTGGGTGTATAGATTGATTGTGAAATAATTGCCAATTTGAAGAATTTATAGAGTTCCTGCCCAAGAAGAGAATCAGGTTGCGGGTGATGATGGTTAGATACAGCTGTAAGGAACCACCGGCAGAACTGGATCTTTGGAAAGCTAACCAAAGGAATGGAGCTCCTGCTTTGCATCTCGCTCCCCTACCAGCAGCCGGAGGTTTCATGTTTTTGTGTTGGACGCTGAAGAGCCTGTCCTCCCAAAGACAGTATCTGGACCCAGTTCTTATTACCATGGCCAAAGGCTTGGCATATATTCTCATTTACTTACATTTATTAAATATTTGCCACATATCTAGCGGGAAAAAAACCCCGTGATGACAACACGTTATCTAGGATGAGAATAGCACAGTGATCTTGGATCTAACTCATAAATGTTATATAGCCGTAGGTGGCCCCACGGCAGGCGGGTACTGTGGGTGAGCACGGCTTTGGTACTCATCGTCACACCGGTCACACCGTGGCATCACGCTCAGTCTGCGCGAGGTACAGAGAGGTCAAGACACGCCAGCAGCAACACCCTGGCAGCAGAATAACAACTGTTGAGCCCTTTCAAATGCTATTTTCCAGCTGAAGGAATGAAAGGAGATAGCTGACCACTGACTTGTTAAGTCAACGCGTCACACGCGGCAGTGTCTCTCCAGGAGATAGCCCTGCTGGTGACAAACAGCTTCGCTGCTAAATGCCAGCTGAGAATCTGGTCCCCAACGCTTACGGTTTAGGTTTCTTCACATCCATCCCTACTTGCTGGCCATTTAACCCCTTGGGGTTTTGCTATAGTTTTTCCCCCCAGGTTCCAGCAACCAGATTGAACAGATGTAAACGAATCTAAAATTCATATTCAGATTAGTATATATTGCTTGCATGTGCATACATATAAGTACAGGCAGACAACATATAACATAAATGCGTGTGTGTGTGCTGGAGACAAAAGACACTTGCAAAATACATGTAGAGTTCAATGCTCTCTTGCACAAAAAAAGAAATTTCCTGAAACAACACATCTGAAATGCCCTTACAGATGTTTCTCTGCATTACCAAAAAAAAAGGTCCCCTGAGCTAAAATGAAAATTGATTTTGAAAAAAAGCTGAAGGATATGAGTGGATCATCATAATTGGATCAACATGCTCCAAAAGCTTCAGGCTACCTCGACTTCATTTCTTAGCTGACAGCTTTCTTTTGGAATTCTTCAAACCAAACACAAATGGTTTGATTGCAATATGTGAAACATTTGACCATCATATCCTTGACAGTCAGTCCGCTGCAGGGGAGATTTGATAACTGTTGTCAAATTCATAACAGCCAGTCTAATCCAAAGAACCAACAAAAAAAAAAAAACCACAGGAGCTGCTTCAACAAAAATAGAGATGATATTAATGTAAAATGACACCATTTACAGAAAATATATAGAAAAAGGCTGTATTGGGTCTTTTCCAAGCAGTGTTGCAACCACATGAACAGATATTGTTGGTTCTTAACTGGTAAATACAAATTGGTGATGTTAAATATCTACTTGATTTTCCATTCGACAGCCATGTGAGAAATTAAAGCAGCGACAACAGCAAGTCCCTCAAACTGAGCATGCGCTAATTTATGGACAGTACCGTCTGGGCAGATTAGAGCTAAACTGTTTCTCCCAAAAAAAGGGGTGTTGCAAGGTATATGCCGGGGCGACTGGCAGTTGTCCACATCTCAGTACAGCTTCCAGCATTAAACGGATGAAAAACAAATGTGAAAACCACGTAAAAAGAGCAGTAGAATAAAGTCTAATGGTATCTTCTCTGTTTATTTCTATGACAGGCAAAAGCGAATGTTGCAGCATTAATTGGCAGAAAAGAATTGAAGGCTATCATGGGTTAATTAATTATGGGATGGCAACATTGTATTAAACATCGAGTAAGAGGAGTTTTAATAAGTACATGCTTTCTAAAGTTGAAGTTTCAGGTTCTTTACCAAAATTTTATGGAGGATTTAATTCATAGTCCTGCAAACAGCAGATCTGGAGAAAATAAACTAGATTCTCACTTAAGGTTGAGAAAGGACTGCAACTCAGGAGCTTGTTCTTCAGAAAGTAAAAAATTAATTTTAAAAGCAAAAACCTTTTTGCTGACAGATCTCCGTCAGAGCCAGCTACATGGAAAGTGATAACTATTAAACAAATCTCTCTCTGCAGGGACGTTTCCAACACCTGACCGTACCAACGCCGGGCGTCTGCGAGACACGGGATTAATCTCGCTCTTCAATGCAACGATTGTACTCCCAGGCCTTACTCTTGCACCTTGACTCCTTTTCTTTTTGGCCGCTCTCACAATAAACATAGTTAGTCCAATTTTCCCTTACACAATTATTGCTCCGCAGTGGTGTGGTTTGGGGTTTCCACCACACCCCACACCCCCCTTTCATCTGTTTCTCTCTCCGAAAACTCGGGAAGCAAAAGGGATAAAGTTTAATGACTGTTCACAGTTCAGGGTCCTGTAAAATTAGAGAAACATCTGGAAGTTGTTTTTGCCTCAGAATGATTTTTAACTAAATTATCTTATCTGTGGTGCTGCGTAGGCTTATAGATGATGGAGAGCTAGCAGTAGTTACCCCTCCTACCTGAAATACACCACAAATCAGATTCCAAGGGCTTTTTGAGCTCCTTAAATCCTCTGGATTTTTTTCTTCCATCTAGGAACAGCATTCATTAAACAGCTATAAAACTAAATTAAAAGAAAGCAATAACATCTGATTAGAGCCAAGAAAAAAAATCAATAGCTCAACATGAACAACTAAGTAATAGAAAAATATTCCAGACACTTCCAAAAGAGGAGTTTTAGCATAAAAGTCTTAGCTCATGGGAAAAGAGATGTTATCTGAGCTGGAATTTGGTTTGAACAACCGGGATGAATAAATCTGCATTCTTTAATTCCTTCTCTACCTCTCACTGCCAAGCATTTTTCATTTCTAGCACTGAACTGTTGCGCGGTACATTGGTGGAACACCACCCAGTTTGCTTCTTTGGCTGCGTGTCACTGGCGAGGTAAGGATGCGTTTCTTGTCGGCATTTTGCAGGTACCCTGCCCTGCAGACCCACCTGGACGGGCTCCTCTCGGCTGCCACCAGCAGCGCACGCCAGCGAGGGATCCAGCATCATAGCTGACTCTCGCGGGTTGAAGATTAGGACTGTCAAATATCAATACAACTAAGTTTTGACATACCTCGGGAATTTCAGCCAAGAATACCACCCAGGATAGAGGATGGTAAGGCAACTGGGCTATAAAAATGGATTTACTTGAGAATCATAGAATACCTCAAGTTGGAAGAGTCCCATAAGGATCATCAAGACCAGCTCCCTGCTCTTCACAGGACAAGGCTGCCTATACTTCATTTAACAGTGTGTAGCCAAAAATTTGGGACCACAATGTTAAGCATTTGGGCATAGGAGTATAAGACAACTATTTCTGAAGTGATAATACTGAGAAGTAATTTTATTTTGGGAGTAAAAAGAGGTTTGTAGGAGGCACTGATTTTTTTCTTATACCATTGAGCCACCAGGCTAGAGAGCTGTGCATACAGATTCAAGCCTAGTATTTTCATAATCATGAAATCATTTTTTCATAATCATAATCATTTTTCATAATTCATATATCATAATCATCTTCATCTGCCTTACTGGATATATTTTCCCTCTTTCCCAATACTCATGCTGTTAGCAAGATCATATTCCCTCTTTGTCAGATTCCCTTGCTCTTTTTCTCATGTTACCATGGAATCAAAATAACGCTTACCGGCTTGTCTGCATGCGTTGGAAATCTACTTGATGGCCACCGCAGGAGACATGTTTTCAGGTGCAATAAGGTGGGAACTTCTGCCTGGATGTAGAGGGACAACAGATTTACTCTGCTACGGCGTTTATTCTTACCAGATGGCACTAGAAAGGATGAAGGATGTTTCTGCTCTGGAAAGAAACTTTCTTCCTAAGCAAATGTGACGGTGATGTGAAAAGCCCCAATTTAGACCATGTGCAGAACACATTGCCACGCCACCCGAAAACTGTTAGTGTTGGAGAGCACGTTGTCGTATGAGACTTCAGGGAGCAGATGCAATACATGACTGGGATTGCCCTGCAAAAACATATATCGATTTCATGATAAACGGAGACCAACAAAGGGTACCTGGAGGAAACCTGAAACTTCAGAAGGAGAACAAATGAAAAGCAGAGATTGCTTTTCACTGCAAGTCCCAAAGCAAAGCGCCGTATCTCAGTGAGCTTGGCTCGCCGGTGGCAACGAAACTATCTGAACAACAGAAGGGTACCTTTTGGTAGATTCAGCCTACTGTACGTGTTGGCTGGCAGATGAGGAAGCTTTTTGCATTTCAAAGCTGGCCCATTTGATGATAGGGAGTAAATAACGCAACATACATATGTATTCGTTGCTCAGAGGTAACAGAGGATCAGACCAAGGTACGCCATTCTGCGATGACTTCGACTGCGTTGGGTGGTTTGTCGGAAGGTGGCCCAGTGTCTGGGGGTGAGGTGTGAGGTTACCTGCAGCTGGAGCAGCTGGAGCTGTGTAAGGCGGCAGCGGGTGAGGCTGCTGGGCACCAACGCCTCCATCTAACACGTCTGGATGCAGGAAGATTCCCAATGTCCCAAAGCCCAACTTAGGGCTGTTCTCTTGACAATGGCATGGATGGATAATCATTTATCCAGAACAATTTATCACTTGCATTCTGACAAAAATTAATGAATTTGATGACAAATTCTGCTGCGAAATTAATGCTGCTAAATCCCAGATATTAAATGTAGACCTTGAGAATCCATGATTAAAAAGCTGTGATATATCTTTATTTTTGTGGCCTAACAAAGATAGAGTTATCTATATGTCTCCTAGCTTCAGTTAGTTTTCCTCCTACTCAAAATGTAAAAGTGATTTGTTGCACTGGGAAATAAACAACAAAAAATGATGCTTATCTGAGTTTGGTGATATGGCCATGATAAAAATTAATTGGTCACTAAAAGTTAGCATTCAACACACGTAACATTCAGTACGAAAAAAAGAGTGCTAAAACATCTACCAAAAACGTACATTTGGAAATCTTCTTCTAAACAATTCACAGCACCGAGTTTACTAAGGTATTATTAGGGTGCTTGATGGAGATGGATATGAAGTCAGGCATCACAGGAGCCTGAGCAAACACCGAGCAGAAATTTAACAAAAGGACTTTAGGTATGAACTCAGCACACTTTTTTTTTTTTTTTCCCCTTAACCTGTTTGTACCACCTCAGAAAGGGCTTTGGGTCATTATGATATTTCAGAGCCAGGTTGTGACACACATGGCACAGCCTCCTCCTCCCTTCTGTTTTCCAGCCCTCAGAAGCAATTTGGCCTCCGCAGCTCCCCCACTCAGTGTGTATATATAAAACACCGCAAAGAGAAAGCCAGACAAACCATCATGATAAAATGAGAAATATGCAAATAGAATAATTCCTCTGGAATATTAATATACCTGCTTAGATCTTTCTTTTCAAACTAAACCAATATTTAAATATTATATAAAGTGTCCACATCTTAGGAACTAAAACCAGACATCATTTGAAAGGGGACAAAAAGACAAATATCCAGAGATTGGTCAAAGTCTATGCCAGTCATGCAGCCCTTAGTGGAAATTATTACAACAGATATCGGAGATAGCTCCCTCCAATTACACTTAAGACAGTATGTTAAAACTGTATTCTATATACATAGTGGGAACATCCTACGTCCTTTAATAACAAAGAGAGTTTTGAAACCAAGGAAGTTTAAGATCTCTAGAGAAGGGCATGGCGGTTCCAGAGGAGCTCATGCCTTACAGAAGGACCCAAGGACACTACGTGTGGGACTACGATGTGAATAGCTCAGCTTTGGAAGAGCAGAGCTCTCCACTACGAGTAGCACAGAGAGGTGACTCACTGAAAGCCACCTCAGGGAAAAATGACGAACAACCCTATATTAGACTGAAGTAGATTTTATAATCCAGCATTACTTGTTATGGAATGTGAACAAAAACAGAGACACCGAAAATAAGGACAGGATAATCCCAGCTGGGTCTCTTGAAAGGACAAGAAAAAGAAATGCTGGATCCTGGGAAAAAAAAAAAAAAATTAAAAATTCTGTGAAATGTTCAGGCGTACTAATAATAGCATTTAAAGACAGAAAAGACATCAATCGCACTGAATCTCTGAGAGCCAGCTCTACTGGGATAGACTGGCGTGGACTCAGCAGCCGCTATGGGAGTCTGTTTCTCTAACTGTAAATGCTGGTATTTTTCTTTAAAATCAGAGGAAGTTAGAAACAACAGACTTCAGGGGGAAAAAACCCCCTGCAACTCATGGACCCCCTCTGTATTTTCTCTTTCTTAAACTGAGAAATTCATTATTCTTCCTCATGCCAATGGCTCTCACTCATCCGAACTGCGCCCACCTCTTCCACCCTACCCCGCTGTCACCGTGAGCGTTCAGGGAGGCACCAGGGTTTCATTTCGCGGTAGGAGGGACCTTATTCACAAAGGAAGAAGTACATGAGGGTGCTAAAGCGGGGCAGCAGAAGCTAAGGCACCTGCGTCTGTCAGCCAGGAAGGCTGGAGGAGCTGGGAGCTTTTACCCAAACGGGAACAGTTGAAAGAGTTGATGCGTCTGAATAGATTTGCCTATAGGAGCACCCATGAATAAATTGGGCTGAATTCAAACGTGTGCCAATCTTTGTGAGCCTAACGAGGTGGTTGTGGTTGATAGCCGCTAACCCAAGACCCTCTGGCTGAATTTCAGACCTTGGAAATGAATTCAGTGCTGGACTTTAAATGCTTTTATTTGAAGTAATAGTATCAGGATCCAGCCTCTTGTTGCCCTTCAACAGCAGCTTTCTGCTGCTCAACAACTGGAGTTGTATTTATTAACGTTTCATGATTACTAATTTTGCATGCTTGTGGCCACGTAGCTGGTATTATAATTACTCTTTTAGGATATTAAGGAAAGATCATCCAGAGACTGGTCTCATTCCTAAATTTGTCCATTTAAAAATTAATATGAGAGCATTGTTTAATAAGTATTACTTAATACAAAGCAAACAAGTTAATCCCTTCACCTTGAACCTGACTTTCATACCTATGTACAATCACAAATATCTATTGTGTCATTTAAATCTTGTCACCCCTGTTGCTGATCCATGAACCACACAGCAAAGGATCGCTGAGAGTTGCAATGACGCAGCATGAGGGACACGGGTACTCGGTCCAGGAGCACTGGAAAAAACATACACACACACAAAAAAAAAACCCCGATGCAAAAAAAAAAGAGGAAAGAAAAAGAAGAATTATTTGGATTAGAACAGCCACAGCTTTAAGGGAAACGTTAAAAGCCATCAATGCTGGGACCTATACAATGCGTGTGTGCCTATACATATACACACAAACACATGATATGTATTATGGTTTTACAGATGTGATCTCTTGGCACCTATTTTACTAAGAATTTCTAAACCCGTTTTAACCCAAATTAAGAATTCCCTAATCCAGATTAGCACTGAAAAGCAAGAGCAATGGTAACCTAAAGATGTAATTTGAAAGGTAATTGGCCAAAGTAAAGGCCCCATTGCACTGAGAAAGCAAAGGGCTTCAGTGTAAATGAGAAAGGATGAGGCCCACGGAAAAGTATTGCTATAGCAACAAAATAATTTATGAGAATATGTATAACAAAGCCAGAGCCACAGAAATGTGACGGGAAGAGGCTCGTACACACTTTAATAACATCACGTTTCCCTTTGTAATAACTAACACGTTGAAAGGAATGAACGCGCTTTCATTTTATGGTTTCGCTTTTTAAACCCCCTTGCTCGACACCACTGGGCAGCTCTCCGTCGCCGGAAAGACACGGCGCCCGTCCTGGTCGAAGCGAAGGGGCAGCCTCGCTGACGGGCGCCATGCCGCGCTGAAAGGCACCTCCCCGCTGGTGGAGAACCGGCGGCTGATGAAGCTCGTGAGGACGATGCGCCAGCAGCCCCGTTGAGAGCCCGTGCAGAAACGGCCGTCAGAAGCCCTCCCGTCCGGCTAGGCAGCCGCCTTCGGCGTACGCTTTGCTAATTGGAAGGTACGGCGGTGGTCCGAAGTCCCAGCTGAACCACTCTTCCAGCTCTACAACGGCGCAGGAGAAGCTTTCTGCGTCTTCCTTCGGAAGGTAGGTGTAAAAGTTAGAAAAATTTATTATCCTCACCATTTATCCTTCAAGGCTATAAAAATCTGCCAGTGAAAGCCCCCCGAACAGCTTAATGCATTACCAAAGCGCTAATTTTATTCTTCATTATTCCCCCAAACCTACATTCGAAACTGAAGCTCCTGCTCTACAGAGAGCTGTTGTTTAATGTATTTCTGTATGTAGATGCTTGACAGAGACCATTTTTCTTGCCTCTCAGGTGGCTCGTATAGCGAGATTTATGTCCATTATGCATAAATTCCTTGCAGTATCGCTCTAGCATAATCAGCAGAAAATCTGAGAAAGCACCCACAGCAGCCACAAAACACGGCCAGAGACACTTGGACTCGGGCCACCTTCTCCAAGCCGCAGGGCCTCTGTTCCCCTGGAAATCGGAGGCTTATTGTGGCCCCGATCGGCCAGAGGGACCAGGAGGGTCCCCTCGCCCTGCTGAGCCCCAGCGCTGTCCTTGCCTGGCCTGAATCTGGCCACCACCACTGAGCAGGGCAGCCTAGTTTAGGTACTAAGCCCAGTTTAGGTACTAAGCCCAGTTTAGGTACTAAGCCCAGTTCAGATACCAAGCCTTTTATTAGATCTGGCCCAGAATTTGCGTAACCAAGAATAAAAAGAAAAAAAAAAATTAACAAAGCACTTTCCATCCCTAACGCAATGTCAGCATCATTCTCTCTGGCTTGTGTTACCTTTTATTGACACATCCCCAAATCTGCCTATGTGAACCTCTCGAGGGACATGTGTCTGCCCGTGCCCTGCCTGCGGCGTGCCATCGCCAACCCGACGAGCTTCCCCTCTACACAGACCGCCTGCCCCCGCTTCTGTGCATTAGGTATTTTCATCTCCTTCGAATCTGCTCTTTAGCTGATATATAAAAACACAAAATTAATTCTACTACTTCTCTTTCAATAGTCCGGGCGCAGCCAGGGGCCGTGGGGAACTCCCAGACTGAGACCTCGCAGCCAGGGCCAGCCCCACCACCCCAGAGAGGGGGCCCCAGCCAAAACATCCACGTGCAGAAGAGTCAAAATGAAAGAAATGAAAATTTAAGAGCTAAACTCACCCTCAGCGATTCTCCCTGGGAGCGGCGGAAGAGACGCAAGCGGTCAGGTGAAAGATCTCCTGCACCTGCACTTCGCTTCCCTGGCGCGGATCTGCGGAAGGCGGCACCCGGGGTGGGACGAGGACGATTCCCCCAGCGCCTGCCCCGCAGTCCCGTACCTGCTCTCCCGGGAGCGGTTACCTAAACACGGCGCTTCAGGGCAAAGCCGGAGCATCTCGCAGGGCTGACGGTAACGGGAGATTTGCTTTTATAGCAATAACTCCTCTTCAGCAAAGGCACCCGATGCGGATTGACTCCCGGGTAATCGTGGAGTATTTTTTCCGTATTCTAGCCCCAGCGCAAGGTTTGACGGCCAGTGGTCTGTCTGTCCCGTTCGGCTGCGAGAGCTCGTACTGGAGCAAAGTCTCTCATTTTGCAGCACAGACACGTACACAATATCCTCTGGCCCCCGAATCAGCAAAATCCTTCAGCTTCATTTTAAGCGGAACTATATTCTTCAATTAGGGCTAATATAAACAAGCAAGTAGTAATTATTATGAGGGGTTGCGTCTGTCTGATGTATCCTGCTTTCACAGCACCAGCGAAGCTACCTTGCAAGACCCAAAGGCTAGTAAACGTTCTACAAGCTGCACGCAAAGTCGTTGATATGCAGGCTGGGTGTTCAGGAGCTATTCCTGATTTACACTGCAGTCGATGAAAAAATAATTGTACCCAAATTGTTTTTGGCTTTTTCAAAAATTTGTTAGATTATTTACCAGCAACACTGCTACTACATCTTTATAGAGAGCCTTAGTTTTGCTGACTGAACCACCATAATTTAAAAAAGATGAATTGCTTTCAGGCAACGGGAAATCATCCCAACGTAAATAATTGCTGCGGTAAACAGGATTCTTTGCGGCGCCTTGGGGAGCGGCTGTAAAGGCCCAAGAAGCAATTGTCAAGAGGGATGCAATGAACTGCACCTAACCTTGCCCATCTAAAAATTAGGCACCTCCTGCCCAAATGATCACGTACCACAGCTAATGAACACACTCCTCCAGAGGTGACTCATCCCATCTCTCAGCTGACTGCTGAGGAAGCCTTCGCCTAAATTTTAGATGATGACAGTAGGTGAAACACATCTCTGCGTCCCCTAATTAAAGCAAGATCTTTGAGAATTGTACTTGATTTCTCATGCAAAAACCAGCAGAGTCATTCAAATTACGTGGGCTGCCTTTCAATTTCTGCAGTTCCCACGTGTGCCCCTAGGAAAGCTGTCCTTTATGCTTTTATTGAATTTATTGGCTTATATTTATTTATTAGACCTCTTTTCTTCCTAGACTTTCAGATCAATATCAGGTCAATGGTGGTACAGAACAGTTATCACGGCTGCCTGGCCACTAAACAGGGGAAAATTCCCACTGCTCTTGTTACTGTAAAAACAGAAAGCATACACTATCCAGAAAGTCCATAGAGGTGTCAAATTAAACTGCAAACTCAAAACTCATCTCAATGAATTCTGATTAAATACTGTTTCATACCAGTGAGACGCTTCTGGTTTTCCATTTCAACAAAACATTGAAGCAAAAGGCGACGTTCCACCCAACTGTCTTCTTCGCTCTCTGCTCTGAGGGACCACGGCCGTGTCCCCACCCTCTCCCCTGTCCCTACGCTAAGGCTGCATCGGTGGTCGGCAAAGCACCCAGCAGCACTGGGAAGAGCATCTCTGCCCAGCAGACAGCAGCATCCACCTCCAAAACGCCTAAGGATGCTGCAGAGGGGGGCGACAGGCACCCCGCACGGGTCTGGGGTGCCGGGCACGGCCAGCACAGCCCCCCACCCTGCGCAGGGCGTGCAGAAGCAGCGTCACCGCAGACCAGGCTGGGGACACGGCACACGGCAAAGACAAGACCGCTTGGACCTCCATCCATATGGCAAAACCGCATCGGCCTACAGCTCAGGCTCCTCATAGCCCAGATAGGAGGCAGGAATTTCATTTCTGCCAGAAAACTTTATTAACACGAAACTTTCAACCCGTATTTTCCCATGGGTACACGCTCTGTATTACATTGCAGCCTTTACAAATTTAAATACCTTTTTCCTCTGCCACAGGCTCGCTGCCGAAAGGAGACGCGCAGCGCGTTTAGAGCCGCCTCTGCCAGGGGAAGGGGGTTTTGTCCTCCTTGCGAGCCCCTAGAGGGAGACATGACCCAGATTTTAGGAGGAGGCAGGCCTGGAAGCCAGGCAGCAGCTCCCGAGATGCTGGCTGCCAGGCGTGACCCAGCGGGTGAACCCCGACGGAGGGATGCTCCCGGTCACAGCCCCGCCGCGAGCCCGCCTCGCCGCGTAATGCGCGTGCGGTCCTTGGCGACCTCCTGGAGAAGCGCTGGCCTGATCTATGAGTAGCCACGAAGGACGCGGGAGGAGCCCACAGCATCAGCGCACCCCACGACGTACTGGAGCAGGCTCGCGGGGAGGCACGTCTGGGAACGGGAGCGGGTGGGCGGGGGGAAGAGCCATTCCCAGCCAACCTGGGGACATGGCAGCGCCAGCTTCCCCCTCCAGGCAAACTATGACTGTAGTAACCTACAAGGTGCCTCTTTTTTAACTAAGTGCATGATGGTCCCCCTTATCTCCTTGTTCACGATGACAGTAATATCAAAATTTGAATAAAGAAAAATAATTTAAAAACGCCACAAGAAGAACAAGACTGAATTATCAGTGTATTTGCATGGACAATAAAATACCACATTCATAAGTCAATTTATGAAGATAAACTACATGGAAGATTAGCCCAAACTGCCGATTTCTTAAAATGTTTCTCATTTCTTGGTTATGGCTATTTTTGCAAATTTCCCTTTCAGAAATCACATTTCTTTCAAATCAGATCGTTGCCCTAGGGTTGTTGACCTTTATTTCGCCCATCTGGAAAACAAATGAAGCAGGAAGGATAACAATATGAGATACTGATCAGAAGTGCTGTTTGTTTTTTTGGAAGCTTGATTTCCAACTTATGTATTTCCCCCTAAAGGCACTGCCAGCAATACACTGGATAACTGCTCTGCAAGGAAAACCAGAAGCTTGGCCAAAAGTCTTTTTGTGGCGTCTTATCAGTGGTGAAAAGAAGAGGAAAAAAAAGCCAAAAAAATAGGAAAGATTTATGCAGATGTAGCTGCAACAGAGCAGATCAAGGGCCAGGCGAGGTACCTTGATGTTGCTACTAAAGCCTTGTCATTCCAGATTTGACCTAAGAAATTTAATGGGAGGTTAACTGGAGTGACAGGCAAGGACAAAACAACCCATCATCATGAATTTTGGTCAAAAAGATGTAACAGAAGAATATTTGTAAAGAGATTTATGAGACTAAGTATGCATGAGAAGGGGTTCATTAAGATGGCCGAGCCAAGGGGAAAACGAAGAGCAGCCAAACGCTGAAGAAGGCAAACCAGTTTCGGTTTGGTTTTCTCACTAAGCAGTGCCGGCTCCCCGGGTGCGGGTGCCGACGAACGGCGCGTTTTGTTAGACTTGAAGAGGAATTCGTTCATTTGGAGGATCTGAGTGCCATAGTTCTAACTAGTGAATTTATGAGTTCAGTCATGCTGGAAATAAACCCGATTTGGGCGAATGATAGTAAGGCTTTAAATTTTTTATTATTAGAAATCTGTGGGTAGAAAAATCAATAATTTTTAGGCACCTCTGTTAAAAATTGAATAATACATTTTAGTGCTATTCTTTTCTCAACAATCTCATTGTTTTTCCTCACCACCACATGTACTGAATTAGCCTTAAAACCCCGTGCGGGTCTTTCTGGAAAAAGATTGCCGACACCCCACGCAGCAGACCCGCGAAGCAGCTGCGGCTGAGCGAGCACTACCTGCCCACGGATGGAGAAAGGTGCTTTATCTGAGGAGAACGAGACTGGACCAAGGAAAAGAAGCTGGGGAGACCAGCATCGACTCCTTCACCATCGGGCCACACGGCTTGTTAACGGGGCAGAGCCAACGGGACCCGCGGCGGTTGGCGGGCGCCGACGGAGATCTGCACCCAGTTAAAGCCGCGCAGCTCTCGGGCTGCGGCACCAAACGGCAGAGCCTTTACGTATGCAGCGCCCGTGCCTGCGCGCAACCTTGAATATCGGAATCCTCTTTGACGATAAACGGTGTAAATGGCGGCTAGGACACTGAACTACCGGGGGATCGTTAGCGTAGCCCAGTACGCGCCACTGAAGACGAGCAGAAGGGCTATTGGGGCAGAGTCTCCTCTGAAGGACGGGCTGCTCGTACCCCATAATAGCAGATTACATTTAAAAATAGCAAATGATAGTCAGGGGAATAATAAAACCTAGAAAATCGTACCAAAACCCAGCAATACATCAAAGCCATTTTAATAGCTCTTAATACAGCCACTGACGTAGCTACTGTACTCGCAAGGCTGGGTGATGGAACAGACAGAGGTTTCTGGTCTTACATTAATTTCATCCTAAAACTTTCTGTTGCTTCTTGCATGTAAATTATAGATAATGATGGTGCTGACAAGAGGTTGCACTTAGCTGACTCGGCTATGAGGTAAAATTGGAAGAAAATACCTGGTTAAAAGAACTTTTCTTGTTTTTTTTTTCCCTTGGAAAAAGGACGACAAGATGCAAGAAGTTAATTGCATAGGGCTTCTTCTATCTCTTGGCTAGCTACCGAACCAGTGCTATAACTCAGCGCTTCTGGATACCGAGAGAGGAAACATTATTTGATGTAGTAGGGGCAATCCCGTGCTTATCAAATCATCTTGCTTGCCTGTAAAGCTAAGCTCCAATTTATGATGTTTTATGAAGCCACAGATTGAGCTAAGGCTATAAAAATTGGGACTTAATATTCAGGAATGAAAATGCATAGAGTACCACTGAAGTGACTTTTTTTTTTTAAGGACTTGTATCCTCCTTGCATTAAATATAACCAGAGAGTGTGACGATAATGGCATGCTGTCCACTGGAGACAACACAAGACAAACAGCGCAGCTTTGCCGTTTCTAAGGCACGGGTACTCGCTGCTGTGCATGTATTAAGGCAGAATGATGGGTCATATAATAGAACAATGGCTAATAAACCGCCATGCGTTGTATGGCTCTTAGCAAGTTTATTTTTAAACATTTTCCCTCTGAGAAAGCACAAAGAAGTCTCTCAAAGCACATCTGCCTGCCAGACAGATTTCTTTTCTTCAAGTGACCAAACACACAGAAAGAAATTGAGAATTTACATGCAGCTGTTTTGAAAGCAGCCCTTTCATTTACTCACCTGAGGAAAAGGATGAGATTCCTTTTTTATGTGCTTGAAAAATGAAAGTAAGAGAGATGGAAAATTTTCTCATCCATTCCTGCACTCTCCAGAACCACCACTGCATCTGACACACTTTCCCACCACCTTCCCTCACTGATCTTTTATTATAGTCATTAGGAGAAGACACCCATCTACTTAAATTATATCTTTAAGGCCCTGGTGGAGCAAAGCACATAAATACCTGTTTAATGTTAGACATCTATTGAGCAAAACATTTAAGCATTCACCTAACTTCCAAAGGTGTTCATATGACTTAACGGCTGCTTAAATTATTGCTGTGGAGAGATGAGGTTATTTACACGCTTAATGTTAAGTGCACAACTGATGTAATCTTCTAAATCAAGGCTGGAAATCCTTGGGAAAAATTAAGACAGCAGTTATGCAAGAATTGTTTAAAACATGACTTGAGTTTTACTTTGAGATTTTGGGATCTAATGAAGAGGCAGGACTGATGTGTTCAAATCTGTCCTGCTGGCGACCCAAGGGATCCGAGTGCTAACTTGCTTAAGCTCGTTTGAACAGTCCAGCCTTGATCATTAAAGGCATGCACTAATGTCAGATGTGGGCACCATGTGGTCTTAAGGAATCAAATGACGCAAAGCAGTGCAACACCTGAAGTCACTTTTAATATGATTTAAAGATATAAAAATGTTCAGTCTCTTAAATGTCTTAAGGATACGCACAGATAGCCTCTTTAGGAGCAGCCAGTGCCGGGAAGAAGTTACTCCCCCAGCTGCTCATTAAAACCCACTTGCTGGAGGTTTTGAGCGGATCTGTTGGCAAAGCAGTTCAAATGAGCACTTGAATTCTCTTCAGGGGGAGAAAAAAAAAGAAAAAAATAAAATCAGCTGGGGTAGCTGGGACTAATAATTCAAACAGTTTAAACCAACCTGGCTGAGAGGAATTGGGAGCACGAGCACACACTACTTGATCAGCAGGCAACCACCAGCAGGGAGGAGGGCATCGACTAGCCCGCGTGGGCATCGCCTCAGCCGGCACGCACACCGTGTTCCCTGCTTCACGAGTCAATCATTTGTGCATCTAAATTAAAAGTATTTACTAAAACATAGGCCCAGAAACAGTTAATATGTTTTTTTTTTCCCCTCAATAAATTATTATGACAGAAATTGCACAAGATCCAAAGGACACAGCCCAGGGCTCAGGAGACAGGATCCTTCAGATCCAGCGTCGCTGCCCATGACTTGTAATGAGACTCCAGCAAAATTGAAGAGATTCCTTGAACCATCGTTATGAATCTGCAAACCAAACTACCAGGCAGAAGTCCTGGGTAAAAATCCTGTCTGGGGTTGCCATTCCCTGGATGAAACCCTGGCTCTGCCACGTGAGTTCGTTTGCATCAGGTTGAAATTCCACGTGCGGATGCAGAGTCTGTGCATGGTGAAAGAGGCGTTTGGGGCCAGAGGGTTATTTCTCACTAACAGACAGGGTTACTGAGCAGGTGTCACAAGTATATTTTGGGTAATGTTTTTTTTTTCCTACATTTTAAAATTTGCGATACAGCTGTGTAGTCAGCATTTATAACCACGATTTCCTTCCCACTCTCTCCATGTGCTTCCCTGGATCTGACAGGGCTGGTAAAAAGAAAAAAAAATCTAATCCATGCTGAGGCAGAAAAAGAACTCACTAAAACACCATCTAAAACAGGAGGTTTGAACTCATTGAAACTCTATTATATGCTTGAGTAACTCCTGGAACAATAGAGCTATGCATGATTATGTAGGCAAGCAGAAATATGCAAGGCAGATGTTGTCCTTACTGCCACACATTGAAGTCTCACCACTGGCCTGGACACCACCTTCTCTACGATGGTCCATTTCAGGTAGTCATGCCAGGGTAAGATGGTAACGACGCATCTTTAAGTCAGGTACTCTTGCTTATTAGGTCTTCAATTTGACTGAATGTAAACTTGGTAGAAAAGCAAAAATACCACTGACGCAGTACCCTTGCAGAAAGGGAAACTAAAGCTCTAGGGCTATCTCAGCTCCGCAGGAGTGCAATATTTAAGAGGAGAAAATGGGCTGTTGCTCTTAGCCTAATCTACAGTCAAAGGGCATCTTCTCTCATGGCCATTGGCTATAGTTTGCTCTAGGTCTCCAGAAACTTAATCACATAATAGGCTCTTTCACACCATTTCACTCTTGTGTTTTTTAGGTTTTTTTATTCCTCTTCAGTCTCCTCCTGTAGTGACTCTGGAGAAGACAACTTCCAGTAACAAACCCCCACCACCGCTCTCTCCTTCGGAGCAGATTTTCAGCTTGTGTAAATTAGCACAGCATTATTAGGTATCAGTAGACAAATACCAGCAGACAGCAGCTTTGGGCCTCAGCTTAGGTAAGAAATTTCAGTAACAAGGAGTAAATACGGTTCCATTTGACACATGCAAGAAGAGTCAGTTGTGCGCCTTCAACTGATGTTAATGAATTCAGCAAACAGCAACACTTTGCCGTAAGAGTGAAATCTCATATTAACCATCAGATGAAATAAATATTTAAAGAAACCTCACAAAACCAAACAATAAGACCTTGATAAAGGAATGTAAAAATATTGAAAGAGGTCAGAGTCCTAAGTGATGGGAACTGAAAAGACGTTTAAGCCCACAGGTGGATGCTAATCACATCGAAAGAGGTGGATCCCCGAAGAAGCTGCTCTGTTTTCCCGTCTTCTTCCCCACTGTACAAGACCAGGAGAGGTACCAGCTCCAGGCAGGGTACAGCTGCAATCCGGACATGGTGCCCGGAGGCACGACCGGAGAAGACCACCCGGCCAAACGCTCACGTGCGGCCCACCATGGCAGCACTGTTGGTCCATGGCGGCCATAGCTGGGCTGGAGGAACAACCGCAGTTGTGCTGCTACTGCCCATCTCCCTCTGGCTTCTCTCACATTTTGTTCCCACCCTTTTTTGACTATTACCATTTCCTATGCTTGCTGCTAAAGCAGAGAGAGAAGGCGATGGCAAAATGCAACAAAAAACCGTGGAGCTGGAACACAGAGAGGGGAGAGAAGGGGGGAAAGGGCTGGAAGAATCAGTGGAAGAGATTTGGGTTTAAAATGTGGTCTCTTGCATCTCCCATTTTCAAAAGAGCCTTATAATTTACACTTTACCATTCTCTAGCAAGCACACTGGATTGTCAGACTTGATAATTTTATCAGAAAGTTGTGATTGTTACTATTTTTCTTAAATTCTCGGCTCTCTTGAGACAATGGATTTACGTTATCTATATGATCACCATTAAGCCCAGCTTTATTGCTTTAAAAAAAAAAAAATGGCCCTCAGGTATTCAGAAGAAAGCTTTAAAATATGAATCTTTAAGGACATGGAAGAAAGAGAAAACAAGTAACTGGCTTTTTCTTTCTAAACCAAAATCCTAATCTGGGGGAGACCCGACTAATTATTTCTAAGCACTTGATGATGGGCATTTCTCACATGCGGTCAGCAAATGTCACATTAGAAAGGCAAATGGGTAAAGGGAAAACCAGCAGTAGCAATAATGTCTCTAAATTCCCAAACAAATTTGCATGGGTATAGTGGGAGAGGTCGCAACCCTGTTGTATAATTCATTATATGTGTAGTTCGCGCATTTGCGCCTGCGAACAAGATAGCTGCTGATCTCCCCACCTGGGCAGGGAACTGCACGAGCGCACAACCTCAGCAGAGGTTGCATGACCTCTGTAAGGAATAAGGTTGTCAACCTCTATGTTGTCTCGTAATACCTTGTAGAGAGGATGACTGATGGCCACACCAGCACCGTCGCCGGCGAAGTGACTGTCGTGGAGGCAGAGCTCTGCCCTGGGTGCTTTCGTCCTATGGAAAGAGGCGTATGGAAAGCGGGTGCACGGCAGAATGCCTGTGCTACCTCGGTGTGGTTGCAGCCCTCTACGGGAAAAACTCCAGCACCTGTAATTAGCAAAGAGCAATGCTGATCACGGTTTGCACAGGCGGTTTCCTCGGGTTCAGATGCAGCTCACCTTGTTCTCTGAAGTAGAAAACTCTGATCACAGAGGAGGTTGTGGAGTGTCTTTGTTTTCAGTCACTCTCACATCTTTTATTTCAACTAAGGAGGGAAGTGCAACTGCTCGTCAGCATGGTGTACATAAATACACGTATCGCCGAGTTACACAAACGCCTGCCTGCAACCGTTCAATAAACCAGAAAAGCACTACCTTCATTCAGGTAGTCCATCATTTCAGAAACCCAAAGAGTTTATAGAAACGATTGTCAAAGACCCCATCATTTTGCAGTTAGTATAATTAATAAGGTGTGCACAAAATCTAAGAGTGTTTTTACACGTTTTCTGTTGAATTGCATTATTGTTATATTATAATGAGAGAGAGCCACATGTTAACAGAACACCGGGGACCCAATCTGATGCAACTGTTAAACATCAATAGGAAAATCAGAAGGGAAACATCAAGTTTCCTTTAAAATCATTTTGGTTTTCAAGAGCTGTGACTTTTATTTAGTAGATTTTGTGAAAGAGCCTCTGTTTATAAAAATTATTGGGTAGTGTTGGCTGTCAGAAAACATAAACAGGCAATTAGTGCAATAAGTAGAACGATACAATGAACTCCTCCTGGTAGTCTTCTATCCGGAGCCAAGCAAGGCTCCAATTCGATGAACAGTTAGGCATGTGTTTAAGTCTACAAGATCATCCTCGGAGTCTGCTCAGACTACTCACACATTAAAGTGTGTGCAAGTGGTTTGTAAAGGCTCAGAAATATCTTAGGGAGGTGGGATTGCGGGGACGGTCAATGATTTCGTTGTGATGTGGCACCACCTAAAAGCCATTTCAGAAAGCCTCCTGGAAACTTAAAAAAGTCCCGCATGCAGTTTGGAATCACTTTAATGCACAGAGACTATTTGGTGGCTTCAGAATGACTGCTTACTGCTGTGTCTCCCTACTCTCCACCTGAATTCCACACTGCATTTTCCTACTGAGTCTCATCGGTGGAGATAGCTGGCTCTGCCATGAAATTATAATGAGTTTCAGCCTTTGTCGCAAATGTGGGCTTATGGTCTGTGGAAATATATGAAGGACAAAACAGCCCTCACAAGAGAAATGTGATTAACTGCACAATGTCACCCAGTTATCTTCATTTCTTCTACTCTATAAAAATCAATGGACCTAATTTCTTGCATGAAAACACGACCATCACTGTGTTCTGAAACTGGTCTCGTTATCTTTGCTCCAGACCTGCACATCATCTCCTGCACGTGTTCAATCCTTGAAGTTACTCTGATGGTCCCAAAGGCGGCAAAAAAACCTGTTAAATTAGCTCCCTCTGTGAGGTCTTCATGTGTTTTGGCAATTCTTTTGAGAATGACGGGGGAAACTAACACACGTAGCACTCCGGACACCTGCCCCAGTATTGCTCCCAAAGGACAGTTCTCCTGAACTTCTTCCCAGAAACAGGGGTTGTCATGGGAGGCACACGAAGGATGGCAAGACAGAGATTTGTGGATGGATTATTCTGAAACTGAGCTGTTCCTAAGGACTTCTCACAACAGGGGAAAATTCTGGAGAAAACTTCTCACCTGTTGATGAAAAGGTGGTTAAAATTCACCAACAGAAGAATAAATGCTGTCAAGAAGGATGTCTTTTCTTCCTCCCTTTCCAAATAACGCACACAACTAAATCTTCTCCTAACACAAGTCCCCCAAAGTCAGGGCAGTTATTCCTACTAGCACCTTTTGTGTGCCACCATAGGTCTTGGTTTTTATCTGAGTTGAAGGGAAACAGACACTTATATCCAACAACAACAACAACAGTAAGGGCAGACTCCTTGCTTCAGTGACTTCTTACTAACCTGAAGCACTGAAAAACCATCTTCTCAAGTCTATTTGATCAGAGAGCTATACCTTCTAGAGAGGTGAATCCAGGAGTAGGACTCTGCATGACCCTCACTATCCGGAAAGCAGAAGGTGGTCTGACTTTTGCCACCATGCTCCTTCCCATCCTTCTATGTTTTGTACATACTAGAAGTTGACCTAACTGGTTCCTCCCGATTCTAATTGGAGCCTTTATGTTAAATGCAAAACTACTCATACAACCTACACTTAAAAAGGATGCGAGTCAGGCAATGAGGCACAACACTTAAACTCTGCTCATCTATAATATATGTTCCTACGTACAGAAAGCATGGACAGTGTCAAATGAAACACGCAA